>NC_091259.1:27292727-27595757 GCF_042477335.2 Ovis canadensis | reverse complement strand
GAAACAGATCTCAAATCATAGAATTTCAGGTATAATGGTACCTGTTCTACTTAATTTTGATGACAGAAGAAGCCAACAACCACAACACTTAGGTAACTATTCTACTTAAAATTCAGGCATATTATACTGTACAAACAGCTCTGTCTTCTCTATTAACTCTATTATTCCTGTGATCTGGGTTCACGACTAAATTAAGCTGATATCATAAATCTCAGCTGGTGGTTGACTCTAATGCACGCTTTGTGGATTCATTCCCTAATGAGTGAAGTCTGTAGTGATTTTCTGGAAATATGGGCTTGTGCACTTCCTCCGTCAGCCTTCATTTTCCTGTGCATCAGCTTTGGCAGATAATTTTGCAGTCTGTTTTGATCACTTTAGGGTGAGCTCTCAACACTGAGCCTTCATGCCTTAGAAACTGCAGGATTCCATGACCAACAGACATTTGTGAGGGAAGTCTGACTCAGTTTATTAGAAAAATAACTTTTCTGATACACAACAGAATTGATGTAATTCTACTCACACCAGGAACCAGTGGCAAAATTAATGAAAAAATTGCTTTTCAGCTTTTATTTCTATTTGCTTATGTGTGAAAATTCAGAATCACTTAGCATTGTTTTGAACCAAATACATCAGCAGAAAGTTGAGGACACCCTGTCCTTTTCAAGGGGATAAGAAAGTCTGATTTGGAAGAGAATTGCTTATAAGTTCTATTAGATCCTATTTGTTTATTTTTGCATATATTTCTTTTGCCTTGAAGACTACCCTAAGAAAACATCTATCTGCTGTTTATGTCAGAGAACATTTTACCTATGCTGTTTTATAAGAGTTTTATGGACTCATGCCTTATATCTAAGTCTTTAAGCCATTTGAATTTATTTTGTGTACAGTGTGAGAGAATATTCTAATTTCATTGATTTACATGTGGTGTTCAGCTTTCCTAACACCATTTACTGAAGAGACTTTTTATCCATTGTATATTATTGCCTCCTTTGTCAAAGATTAATTGACCATCAGTTCAGTTCAGTTGCTCAGTTGTGTCTGACTCTTTGCAACCCCATGAATCGCAGCATGCCAGGCTTCCTTGTCCATCACCAACTCCCAAAGTTCACTCAGACTCACGTCCATCGAGTCAGTGATGCCATCCAGCCATATCATCTTCTGTTGTCTCCTTATCTTCCTGCCCCCAAATCCCTCCCAGCATCATAGTCTTTTCCAATGAGTCAACTCTTCACATGAGGTGGCCAAAGTATTGGAGTTTCAGCTTCAGCATCATTCCCTCCAAAGAAATCCCAGAGCTGATCTCCTTCAGAATGGACTGGTTGGATCTCCTCGCAGTCCAAGGGACTCTCAAGAGTCTTCTCCAACACCACAGTTCACAAGTGTCAATTCTTCGGTGCTCAGCTTTCTTCACAGTCCAACTTTCACATCCGTACATGACCACTAGAAAAACCATAGCCTTGACTAGATGGACCTTTGTTGGCAAAGTATTGTCTCTGCTTTTCAATATGCTATCTAGGTTGGTCATAACTTTTCTTCCAAGGAGTAAGTATCTTTTAAATTCATGGCTGCAGTCACCATCTGCAGTGATTTTGGAGCACCCCCCCCCCCCCCGCCCAAATAGAGTCTGACACTGTTTCTACTGTTTCCCCATCTATTTCCCATAAAGTGAGGGGACCAGATGCCTTAATCTTCTAGTTGTGTGCATTTGTTTCTGGGCTCTCTATTGTGTTCCAGTTGTGCATATGTCTATTTTTGTGCCAATATCACACTCTTCTGATTACTGTAGCTTTGTAGTATTGTCTTAAATCTAAGATTGTTATATTTCCAGTTTTGTTCTTTTTCCTCAGGATTACTTTGGAAATTCTGAATGTTTTATGGTTCCATATAAATTTTGATTATTTGTTCTAGTTCTGTAATGAATGTCACAAGTAATTTTGGATCCTATTAAATCTCTATATTGCTTTGGGTAGTATGACAATTTTAACATTAGGTCTTCTAATCCAAGAGCATGGGATATCTTTTCATTTCTTCTTAAATACTCTTCAATTTCCTTTATTGATGGATGTTTTATAGTTCTCAGCATATAAGACTTTTACCTCCTTGGTCAGGTGCATTCCTAAGTATTTTGTTCTTTTTTAAAAACTTATCTACTTATTTATTTGGCTGTGCTGGGTCTTAGTTGCAGCATATGGCATCTAGTTCTCTGACCAGGGATTGAACCTGGGCCCCCTGCTTTGGGCATACAGAGTCTTAGTGGCTGAATCACCAGGAAAGTCTGGTACTTTATTGTTTTTGAAGCAATGTAAATGGGATTGTTTCCTTAATTTCTCTTTCTTATAGTTCATTGTTAGTGCATAGAAATGCAACACATTTTTATATATTAATTTTGCATCCTGCAAATTTAGTGAATTCATTGATGAGTTCTCCTAGTTTTCTGATGTCTTTAGGATTTTCTACATACAGTATCACGCCATTTGCAAACAGTGAAATTTTACTTATTCCTTTACAATTTGGGTTCTTTCTTTCCTTTTCTTGTCTGACTGCAATAGACATCCAGTACTATGTTGAATAAAAAGGGTGAGAGTGGAAATCTTTCTCTTATTCCTCATCTAGAGGAAATGCTTTCAGCTTTTTATTATTAAGTATGAAGTTAATTGTGGTTTGTCATATGTGGCCTTTATTATGTGAACTATGTTCCTCCTATTTCCATTTTTCAGAGAATTTTTTAAAATCACAAATAGATGTTGAATTTTTAAAAAATCTTTTCCTACATCTATTGATATGATCTTATGATTTTTATTCTTCAATTTGTTAATGTGGTATATCACATTGATTGATTTATATATATTAAGAAATCCTTGCATCCCTGGGATACTTGATCATGGAGTGCAACCTTTTTTTAATGCATTATTAGATTCTATTTATTAATATTATATTGAGGATTTTTGCATCTATGTTCCTCAATGATATTGGCCTGGATTTTTCTCTTTTTTTGTAGTATTATCGTCTGGTTTTTGGTATCAGGTTTATGCTGGCCCTATAGAATAAGTTCAGAAGAATTTTTTCCTCTGTATTTTTTTTGTAATTTTGGAAGGATATGTGTTAACTCTTCTATACAGTAAGTCCCGTACATATGAATGAGTTCCATTCTGAGAGCACATTTGTAAGTCCAACTTGTTCATAAATCCAATAAATTTAGCCTAAGTATCCAACAAACACAATTGGCTACATATTGATAGTGCTATAATGTAATAGGTTAATAATATTTTTAACATAAATAATACATAAAAACAAACATAAAAAAGAAAGAAAATATTTTTAATCTTACAGTATAATACCTTGAAAAGTACAGTAGTACTGTACCATAACAACTGGTATCCAGGGGCTGGCATCAAGTTAACAGTCAAGAAGAGTTACTGACTGAAAGAGGGAGAGGAGGTGGGAGATAGTAAAGCTGAAGGATCTTCAGCAAGAGACGGAGGGCAAGTTGCAATTTTACTTACACCTGACATTGATGGCAAAATTCTGGTTCCTTGTTGATTTGATTCTGTCTACCCTCTTGAAAGAGGGCTTCCTAGGTGGGGCTAGTGGTAAAGAACTCACTTGCCAATGCAGGAGACTTGAGATGTAGGTTCAATTCCTGGGTCAGGAAGATCCCCTGGAGGAGGGCATGGCAACCCACTCCAGTATTCTTGCCTGGAGAATCCCATGGACAGAGGAGCCTGGTGGGCTACAATCCATAAGGTAACAAAGAATCAGACACAACTGAAGGGACAGTATGAACACATGCACACCCTTTTGAAAAAAATAAAATCCAGTGATGTCTGGGAAGTAGCTTTTTTTTTTTTAACCTCATCATAGATGACACGATAGCACTGGATTGTGCTCTGAACGGCTGCTGCAGCATTTGTGTATTGTTCTACATTTGGAGTCTGTACCTCAAAAACTAACAGACCTTTCTCAAATAAAGAAAATCTCCTTGCCATTTCCTACATTGTGAACCTCTACAGTTCTTCAGTTACTTCTTCTTCCTTTATCTCTCTTCATCCTTTCTCTGGGCCTCTAATTCCATCAAATCTTCATTAGTGAGCTCCTTGTGTTGCAGTTCAATGAAGTCATCCTCTTGCAGACCTAGCTCTACCTTGTACACAAAAACACAACTACTTCTAGGTAATGCATGCATGTGACAATGTATACTGGATGCATGAACTGACTTGCATAATTTGACATGTGAACATGCATTCACGTCTTTGAAAGTTTGCAACTTGAAGGTTCATATGTAGGGGACTTACTATAAATGTTTGGTAGAATTCACCTGTGAAGTCTTCTGGTCCTGGACTTGTTGGGAATTAAAAAAAAAAAAATACTGATTCGTTTAATTACCAGTAAATGGTCTTTCACATTTTCTATCTCTTCCTGGTTCAGTCTTGCGAAGCTGAACATTTCCAGGAATTTATCCATGCTTCTGGGTTGTGCATTTCATTTACATATAGTTGTCTGTAATAGTCTTTTTGATGCTTTGTATTTCTGTGGTGTCAATTGTAACTTCTCCTTTTTTATTTCTGATTTTAATGACTTAGGTCTGCTCTCTTTTTGCTTGATGAGTCAGACCAAAGGTTTATCAGTTTTGCTTATCTTTTCAAAGAACTAGCTCTAAGTTTCATTGATTTCTCTCTCTCTCTCTCTCTCTCTTTTTTTTTTAGTCTCTATTTCATTTATTTCTGTTGTGATCTTTATGATTACTTTCCTTCTACTAACTTTGGGTTTTGTTCTTCTTTTTCTAGTTCCTTCAGGTATAAGGTTAGGTTATTTATTTGAGATTTTTCTTATCTCCAGAGGTAGGCTCATATCACTATAAACTTCCCTCTTACAACTGCTGTGTTCCATAAGTTTTGAATTATTGTGTTTTCACTTTCACTTGTCTCCAGGCATTTTAAAAATTTCCCCTTAGATTTCTTCAGTGAGTCACTGGTTTTTAAATTGTTGCTGTTTTTTAGTTTCTAAGTTGTCTATGACTCTTTTGCAACCCCTTGGATTGTAGCCCACCAGTCTCCCTGTCCATGGGATTTCCCAGGCAAGAAAACAGGAATGGGTTGCCATTTCCTTCTCCAGGGGATCTTCCTGACTCAGATACTGAACCTGAGTCTCATGCTTGGCAGGCAGATTCTTTATCACTGAGCTAGACTCCATGTGTGTGTGTTTTTTGGAGTTTGTTTTCCCCCTTGTAGTTGATTTCTAGTATCATAACACTGATGTCAGAAAAGATAGTTGATATGATTTTAATGTTCTTAAATTTACCAGGGCTTGTCCATTGATGTAAGTGGGGGTGATGCAGTCCCTTACTATTATTTTGTTACTATTGATTTCTCCCTTTGTGTTTGTTAATATCAATATTTGCTTTATTTATTTAGGTGCTCCAATGTGGGGTAGACAACCTCAGGTATGCAGATGATACCACTCTAATGGCAGAAAGTGAAGAGGAACTAAAGAACTTCTTGATGAGGGTGAAAGAGGAGAGTGAAAACGATGACTTGAAAGTCAGCATTCAAAAAACTAAGATCTTGGCATTTGGTCCCATCACTTCCTGGCAAATAGATGGCGGAAAAGTGGAAGCCATGACAGATTTTATTTTCTTGGGCTCCAAAATCACTGCAGATGGTGACTATAGCTTCGAAATTAAAAGATGCTTGCTCCTTGGAAGGAAAGCTATGATAAACCTAGAGAGCATATTAAAAAGCAAAGGCATCACTTTGCTGACAAAGGTCCGTCTAGTCAAAGCTATGGTTTTTCTAGTAGTCATGTATGAATGTGAGAGTTGGACCATAAAGAAGGCTGAACACCAAAAAACTGATGCTTTCAAGGTATGGTGCTGTAGAAGACTCTTGACAGTCCTTTGGACTATAAGGAGATCAAACCAGTCAATTCTAAAGGAAATCAACCCTGAATATTCATTGGAAGGACTGATACTGAAACTGAAGCTCCAATACTTTGGCCACCTGATGCAAAGATCAGACTCATTGGAAAGGACCCTGATTCTGATAAAGATTGAGGCCGAGAAGAGAAGGGAGTGACAGAAGATGAGACGGTTGGATGGCATCAGTGGACATGAATCTCAGTCTGAGAAAACTCTGGGAGATAGTGAAGGACAAGGAAGCCTTTGTACCGCAGTCCATGGGATCTCAAAGAGTTGGACATGATTTAGGGGCTGAACAACAACAATGTTGGGTGGATATATATTTACAATTGTTACATTTTTTTGGAATTGATTGCAGTGTCTTTCTTTGTCTCTTTTTACAGTCTTTATGTTAAAGTCTATTTTTTTTCTGAAATAAGTTTTGTTATCCTGGATTTCTTTTGACTTCCATTTGCACGGAATAACTTTTTCCATGCCCTCATTTTCAATCTGTATCTTTAGATGTGAAAGGAGTCTCTTGTCGGCAGCATATTTACAGATCTTGTTTTTGTATCCATTCATGAATCTCAAGTTTCTTATCTTAAAAGGAACTTCTTCTTAAGATTAATAAAGTTAATAAAGAGAATAGCAGTTAAGATTTCTTAAGGTTAATGAAGAAAATAGTGGTTCAGAACTCCCCAGAATGTGTCACTTTTTTATGAGGATTATTTTGAGTTAAAGGAAATTGAGACCTTGTGGGTTCTAGAGATACTAATGCCTCTCTCTTAACTACTTAGGAGGGCTTAAATTGGTGATTTTTCTGTGAACCGAGATATTAATGGAGATAAATTTTATCTAGGTGACTCCATCTATGTGGCAGTACAGATATCTAAGTGCCAAACATCTGTTCTTCTTACATCCTATGAATGATCCTCCTGTCCTTGGAAACCATAGATCCCTATCTTATTTCTTAGCTCATGATGGCATATATTTCTCATTTTATCTTTCTGTTTCAGAAACCTGCATGTATGTGGTATTTCAGTAGCTATAAAACTAAATTTGATTTTTTTTTTTTGCGTTAATTTGTCTTATGTCAATTTGATTCTTAGACTGGCCAGAAAAACCTACAAGGGTTCTTTTTTTCTTTTTAATTTTAAATTTTACCTTATTTTACTTTACAATACTATATTGGTTTTGCCATACAGAAGCACTGACTCTGTGAGCATGAAAGGTCAGTGCACTGGATACCAGCGCCAAGGAGATATTGGTATTATTTCTATCTCTGTCTATAAACTGTCTTCATTCTTTTTTAGTTTGTATCCTTTTCAGTCAAACTTAGATCCTGAGTTATGTTTAAACTGGGATTAGCATAATTCAGTGTTCTTTGAAATTCTCACTAAATAATAGACATGCTGGAGCATCTTTTGATGTTTAATAGATGTCAAATATTGATAATAGGCTCTTATTAAAAATGTTAGCTTCCCAAAATGACTGAGAGATGAGAGTTAACTTGTTTTTTTTCCTTCTATACAGAGAAATCTATTTGTCTATACAATGGCACCCTAGAAAATGGAGTGGTGAATAATTTAATAATTGCACAAATACATTTCACTCATCAACAAAGCATACAGAAATGGTTTAAAATAAATAAACTTTATCTATTAAGTTTTCCCATTTGTTATTATACTTTCAAAGGTTATAAGGAAAAGTGAAATTCTCTTGATCAATATATAAAAAACAGAGTTAATTAAAAACAGTCATATACGTATATTTATATATATGTAGCTCAGTGGGAGAGCTTGTGCTTAACATGAACAAGGCCCTGGATTCAATACCCAGCCCTCCAGGGCTTTAATCTCAGCCCTGAACTAAGGCTCACAACTTTTTGGGCCTCGCTGGTAGCTCAGATGATAAAGAATCTTGCTTCCAATGAAGGAGATCCTGATTCTATCCCTGGGTCAGGAAAATCCCCTGGAGAAGTGAACCACAATCCACTCCAGTATTCTTGCCTAGAAAATTCCATGGACAGACCATGGGGTCTCAAAGAGATGGACACATCTGAATGACTAACACATACACATACATATATGTATACACATATACATATACAGTTTATTCCACAGACAAAACCTGGAGGCTTTACCTACAGTTGAGCTTTGAATTTTATTCATGGCTATGACAAGGACACCTGGTAATCTATTCTTATCCAGTGTTAACATTAGAGTGACATCTGGTGAAAAATTGCTGTAATTGGTGATTTGAACTGTTGAAAGTCACAATCCTCAAATGGCATTACTCATGCTAGAAATCCATGATACCGAACCTAGTGTGAGGTGAGTGCAGAGAAAAAGAGCAAGCCAGGCAGTCAGGCAAGAAAAGGAAATTTATTAGGGGAAAAGAGAGGGTGACTGGCCCTTAAGGAGAACCAGCGTTCTCTCTTTCTGACTGAGTCTTTCTTCCACCCCACCAAAGAAAAATTCTCTGAAGGGAAGGTCATGTAGCTGGAAGTCTGGAATCTGGTGGTCTCGCAGCTTTGAGAAGGTAGGCACCAGTGAGGTAACAGGATGCCATTTGGGCAATCTGGTCAGTCTTACAGATCACTGTGATTTTATTCTTCATTTGAAGGGTCAACATAATGAGCCTTCTTATCAATGAGACTCCATATGGGCCCTGTCTCTTAGATTTAATACCTGATCTAATGGAAGTTTCAACCTTTCCCAGAAATTTAATCTTAATCAACCAGTCTGGAATTTTCTGGTCAAGCACTCCATGTAGTCTGTCCCAGGGGCCCAAGAGGAAGAAGAGGCATCTGCATGATAAAACTTTGCTCTTTCCTTCCCACCCAAAAGAGGACCTTTTTAGACCTTCTGGTCTAAAAAGAATAAGTTCTTTTCTATTGCTAATAGTTTCTTTGCCCCATCTTTTTTCCTATAAAAGCCTTCCATTTTGTACAACTCTTCTGAGCAATGCTCTAGTTACTAGATAAGATTTTGCTCCATTCATGAATAGTGAAATAAGGCTAATTAGATTTTCAAATTAGCTGAGTTTTTTTTTTTCAAAAAAATTTTTAAACAGATAAAAAAATAAATAGCTAATTTTTTTTTTAAACAGAAGCAATTGAAGGCATATCATAAAGAAGGGTATTATAGGTTAAAGCTGAAGAATACATTTGGTTTTATGATTATTTTGGTAGTATGTAATTCTCATTTAGAACATATTCAATAGTTTACTGAAAGATTTAAGATGTGATTTTCTCATTCTCTCCAAAAGCAATTTAGACTATTGAGGAAAGCTAAGAATTCATATCAGTAAATCTAGATTTAAGTCTTGATACTATGATTTACTCACTGTATAAATGAGAACAAAATAGGTTGTTTCCTCTGTAACTTGAGATAAAATCAGCTTATTCCATCCTTCTTATCTTTCAGGGCTATTGTGATGTTCAAAAAGACAATATGATATTCTTTGTAAATTGCAAAGGATTTTGCAGATGATAGATTCTATTTATCAATGGTAAAGGTACAAGAAAACAGTAGGATTGTCATGAAAATATTTTTTAAAAAAGGGAGGGAATGAGGGAAAACAAAATGTATTTTTGAGTGGCCACTGTGTAACAGACATTTAACAATTTTTTAGCACATTTAATTCTCCATACCCTGTAAATGAAGTGATAAACAGTCCTTTGGTTTCCAAATGAGAAAACCAAAGTCAGTTTAAGTAACTTGCTTAAGATCACATAGCCAGTAGGCACGAGCTAGTGCTTCTTATTTCATTATTTCAGGGTCTCCTGCATTGCAGGCGAATTCTTTACCAGCTGAGCTACCAGAAAAGCCCTCTTTCATTATACCATCTCTTTTTCTGGACAGAACATTTTTCCTCTTTCAAACCCAGCTCCATGATGGAAAGGCTATATGCACATTTCTTTACTCATTTGTTCATTTCAATAAACATTTATTCTCTGTCAAAACTAATAAGTCATTGTTCTGGTTCTTTCAAGGAAACAGAAATGGATAAAAAGTGATCATTGTGCATATGAAGTTAAAGTCCACTGTTTCCAGCCAATTCTATGCTTTACTTGTTGATGGTAGGATGACAAATAATTAACACTGGGCAATAGATGCTCTGTAAGTGGATCCTCAGAGGAGAATAAAGTTATTGAATTTGCTTCAGTTTCCACTGAATTAAGAGCTGAGCAGAAATCTTTTTTGTTTTTAGTTGAAAATGGAAAATATATCACCCTATTCTCTTTGCTTGTTAACTGGAGTATTTAGATGGTAAACAGAGTTGTTGAGGGTGCTGGCTGTGGATTCAGAAAACTGTGTTCAAATCCTACTAGCTCCATGTACCAACCGTACTCTTGGAAAGTTACTTCTCTTCTCTAAGCTTCAACTTCATTAACAGTAAATGTACTTTAAACTCTAAAATAAGAATAAACCCCCAACCCAAATTTGCTATGATGATAAAATGAATGAGCATGTGTGTGCACGTGCATGTATGCGTGTGCGCCTGTGTCTACATGATGTATCTTTAATGTTAATACTGAGCGCAACGCCTGAGGCTTGGCAAGCAGTCCTCAAACGACAGCAATTATTACAACTATTTTGTCTTTGAGGACACAAATCATTATTTTGAATGTCAGTTTTATAGTGATTGCTTTGTTTTGTTTTATGTTTCACCTTCGTACTCTAGCCCAGGTCAATTCACTGTTAGCTGTTCTCTTAGAAAGCAATGAGTTGGGTCCTGAAAAGACATGGTGTAGACCAGGCAAGTTTTGGTGGTGCTGGAATGAAAATGATAGAAACAACAGCTGATTGAAATAACCTGCTTAGCAGACTGGACTGAATCTAGGAATATTTTAGGTTTATGTATATCTGGTTGTTTGCTTTATTATTTTTAACTAAATTCCTGGTAACAGTTTTCTTTTCATTGTTTTCTAAAGGAGGTGTGACAGAAAGGAAATTGAGGCTAATTACTGGTTTGAATTACTTGACTTACAGGAAATTCTGTTTTATGGCCTTTGTCTTTAAATACTCCCTCTTCCCTGACAGCTGCATTTTAATTATAGTTGTTACACTCATGGAATGCTTGTGGTGCATCAGACCGTATTCTAAGTGATTGTCATGAGTTAATTTATTCTTCTAAAACCTAGTGTGTTAGGTAGCACTATTGGGCATCTATTTGGTGTAGGCCTGCTGGTAGCCAGAGGAATGTGAACCAAAGAACAGCAACACAGAGTAGGGCTGTTGCATTAGAAGCCCTGGGAGAGGGTATTGCAGATGAGGATGCTGAGACACAGAAATGCTAACTCACCGGTCCCAGCATGTACATGGTACAGCTAAGGATGAACATAACTATCCTGACTCCCAAGCCCATGCTGCCAACAGCTCCAGACATGCCTCCCTTAAAGCCAACTAATTCTGTGTTTTTTGGAATACTGAAGTCATGACTTGTCCCAGGAAGGAAACACGCAAGCACAGTGATTAGTGAGCCCCACTGGGCCTGTGATAAACCAAACCTCTTCCTCAGTGAATTACAGAGAAGGAAGAAGATAACTGGACTGGGAATTAGGGTCCATGAGCTCTGGCTTAGGGCCTAACACCAGTTTGCTGTGTGGGTTAAATAAGTGACTTTCAAAGCCTCAGTTTCCTCATCTATAAAATGAAGGATTGGGCAAGATGATCTCGAGCTGTAAAAGTCAATGCTGTTTAATTAAGTTTGTGATGTGTAAAATTAGGCAAAATTCCGTGTTAGAACTACTGTTGGTTATGGTTATTATTATGAATGGCCATGGATAAAATAGTTTATCTAAGCAGGCACAGTGATTGCTTTGTTCTATTTTTCCCTTTCATAGTCTAGCCCAGGTCAATTCACTGCTAGCTGTTCTCTTAGAAAGCTGTGAGCTGGGTCCTGAAAAGACGTGTTGTAGAGCAGGTAGGTTTTGATGGTGCTGGAATGAAAGTGGGGGCGGGGTGGTGCACAGAGGTCCAGGGGCTTAGAGGGCTTCCAGAAGAGATGGTAGGGGCTGCATGTGGGCACACAGGTGCCCAGGGGTTGATGGTGAGAACAGTGGTGGTGATGCTCTGATCTTCAGTTATTCTCAGAAGGTCATTCCTTTTGTTTTTGTGGAGCTTTTCTTTCTCTAATGACTCCCGTGTCCTGAAGTTGACATGCCGCTTCAGTTGGCCAGTCAGATTATTTCTTTGGGATTTTTAAAAAGTATTGCTAAAAGGGAGAAGGGGTAACTCCTCTCTGATGGAGTGAGAGACTCACGGCCTGTCAGCCAAACTTATCCTCCAGTTTGCGGAGGAAGTGAGTTTAAAGGATTAGAACTGATCTGCAGATAGAAGCATATCCTGATAATGTTAGAATATCTGGTTCCGTTAGTTCCAGAAGACAAGCTCACACACCTATTTTTTTTTGTTTGTTTGTTTGTTTAATGTAACCATTTCTTGGACTCTTTAGGTTACAAAAAAAAAAAAAAAAAGAAAGAAAAGAAAAAGAAAAAGAAAAACCCACAAAAAAAACCTTTCTTTGTCTAAACTGCTTTGAGTTGGATTTCTATAACTTGAAAAAGAAATAGCAAGAACAATTCAATTCACTGATAATTGGATTCAAATCAATTAGACTCTGAACCCAGAATCCATGAACCACCAAGAAGAATGTAAAATTTTATTGGTTGTTGCATTTTTCTGTTGTAAAGATGCATGGCTTTCATCAGGTTCTCCAAGGGGGGTGTGAATCAAAAAAGGATAAGAACAATTGCACCAGAGAGTTTGCAGGCAGGGGTGAGATCATTTCTGCAGGAGTTCAATAAACAGCCATTGAATAGATTCAGGACACATCAAGTTAGTCCTGCTGAGCTTCAGATATGGGACAAGGTTCATGAAGGACACAAGATGAATGGCATGGCCTCAAACAGAGCACATCTTGTGGGTGAGACACATGGCTAAAGTGAAACAGAGTGGAGTAATTTCTGTAACAGAGGCACCCAGTGTGGGCCCCTGTGGGAAGCAAGAGCTGATGGCTGATTCTCACTGGGGGATCAGAGAGGCTGAGCAAAGTGCTTTGCACATATGTGACGCTCCAAAGGCTGGGCACGACCTCATCACTTATATAGAGTAGTGGCTAGGAACTCAGACCCTGGCATCAGCCAATTGAATTAAATCCTCCCCAACCCACTTACTAGCTGTGGGACCATGGACCTGGTATTGCTGACCTGAATTTTCCCATCTGTAAAACTGAAATAATAATAGTAACTACCTCACAGGATAAAAGGCTAGTTGCAACAGAGTAAGGTGGACACTGAGGTGTTAGTGGTGGTGGCGGTTTAATAAGGAGAGAGGATGGAGCAGCATCCAGGCTGCGAGGGTGGTGGGGACAAAGGCAGAGCAGCAGGGGATTGTGCATTATGACTGGGGGCAGCAGTGTGGTTTGCTGAGAGCTCAGTGTCCATCAGCTGAGTTTGGAGAGGCAAATTGGAACTCCTTGGAGGCCAGGATCAGGAGCTTCAGAGGCAGTGGGGGCCATCAGAATGTCCTATAGAGAGGAATAACATGATTGGATCTGGGAATCAGGATAAAGACTGGCTGCAGTATAGAGAAAAGACAGCCCAGTGCAGATATGGTGGGTGACACAAGGGAATAAGGGCAGGGCAGTTCAGTGGTTAAGAGCTTAAGCTTTGAAATAAAACTGACAGACAAGGTTTCAATTCCTGCCTCTGGCTCTTACTATTTATATTATTTTGGGAAACTTACTCTCATTTTCCAAGCACTCTTCTTTAAAATGATGATGGAATCAGTACTTATCTCTGGGATTATTTAGAGGCACAAATGAGCTCAGGCATGTCAGAGTTAAATTTTTAACTGACACCTAGCAAAACATTTCTTTTCTGGTTATAATAACAATAATATTGGATAACAACGAGTATATATTTCTTCCAAGTCTGGAAAGATCTAGACCAGGACCAGTGGGCCTGGTCCCCAGTGCACTTTCATCTCAGATCCGACTGATGGGGCTTGTCCAGTAGATTCTCCAGGAGAGGGCATCTAGCACTCATAGGGTCTAGAATTAGGCCCAGGCAACTCTGAGACAGGCTGAGACCTCTGACTTGGGACCCTTTGCTGCAGTGGGTGAACCTGGACAAACGTTTTTTTTTTAAGCAACAGAGTACAAAGAAACTATATGGGACTAAAACCAACTGTGTGCATTCACAGTTGGAACATACTAATGACAAGATACAAAAAGCCAAAATCTAGCAGCCACTTCTGAGGTGTCAGGAGCAAAGCAGGGTACTGTGCACACAGCACCACCAAAGGAGTGGGCAGACAACCTGAGACAACCCTCTGGCTTGACCCAGGGGTCCACCCCTATCTTCACCCAATTAAGGCACCTGCTCACCCCCTCAGGAAGCAAGCAGGGGTACCTGTTACTTGTTTTCACTCCTTCATATAGCACACATCCCAGTAAAGCCTTGCCTGAATTCCTCATCTGGCCTCATCAGTTTCTATTGATTAGAGTCTAAGAACCTGGCACAGCAACAGTTCTACCTTCTATTCTGCCAGCATCTTTCCCAGCTAAGCAACACCCCTACCTGGCATTTGCTGTTCTTCATGGTTTATGTTACTCTGGGTGTCTGCAGGCACACAGCAAGTGGATGCCTGAACTTGGCTGTGAATATGACTCAGGAGTGGCCATCATTACCTCAGTGCTTGCTTCCTGTTGAGCACATGATCTGAGAAGCAATCAGCCCTCTTCATGAACAAAGGCTAAATAGTTGGGCTTGTAGTTTAAAATGAACAAAATCTCTGTGATATTTGTAATTCAATTCCAAGAAGGAGGAAAAAAAAAACCAAACATTTCAAATGGAAAGTGAACGGCAATCTATAAAAAGAGAACTCATTTCTTCCTTTTTGAAATCCAGGTTCATAATGGTTGATTTTCATTTGAAAATACTGAAGAAATGGGAAGAAAAAAATGTTTAATGAGATATTTCTGATCATGGACCAGGTATCTACAGCCAGACAATTCAAAATTGACACATATCACAGTTACCTACTGGTTACTAATCTATTTGTTATTTAGGTGGGTGATGATGATTAAAATAAACATTTGTATGATACTCATTATGTCCCATGCAGCATTCTAGGACTTCATTTTGCAGATGAGGAAACTGAGTCACAGTGAGGGAGGTTACACAATATGGTCAAGGTCACACAGTTAGGAAGCTGTGGAGTTAGGATTCAAACCCAGACCATCTGTAAACTGTGTATCTTTAACAACAATTCTGTGATAACCAACTTTGTATTCTTTTGGTTTTTTGTTGCTAGCATTTAAATGTATCACTTAAATTAACAATCACCACCATAATGATTTTATTAAAATTCCATAAGAGGGGAAGACAAATTGGCCTTTCTTATAAATATTGCAGATTATTTCCAGTTTCTAAGATTATTTTAGTTCATGTCATAGAGAAGCTAAGAGCATTTTTTGGAATAATGGAGACCATCTTGTATTCCTGGCCTTTTAAGTGCCTAGATAATCATGATGGTGTGATCACTCACCTAGAGCCAGACATCCTGGAATGTGAAGTCAAGTGGGCCTTAGAAAGCATCACTACAAACAAAGCTAGTGAAGGTGATGAAATTCCAGTTGAGCTATTTCAAATCCTGAAAGATGATGCTGTGAAAGTGCTGCACTCAACATGCCAGCAAATTTGGAAAACAGCAGTGGCCACAGGACTGGAAAAGGTCAGTTTTCATTCCAAATCCCAAAGAAAGGCAATGCCACAGAATGCTTAAACTACCACACAATTGCATTCATCTCAATGGCACCCTACTCCAGTATTCTTGCCTGGAAAATCCCATGGGCGGAGGAGCCTGGTAAGCTGCAGTCCATGGGGTCACAAAGAGTCAGACACGACTGAGTGACTTCACTTTCATTTTTCACTTTCATGCATTGGAGAAGGAAATGGCAACCCACTCCAGAGTTCTTGCCCGGAGAATCCCAGCCATGGGGGAGCCTGGTGGGCTGCCGTCTATGAGGTCGCACAGAGTCGGACACGACTGAAGTGACTTAGCAGCAGCACATGCTAGTAAAGTAATGCTCAAAATTCTCCAAGCCAGGCTTTAGCAATACATGAACTGTGAACTTCCTGATGTTCAAGCTGGTTTTAGAAAAGGCAGAGGAACCAGAGATCAAATTGCCAACATACAATGGATCATGGAAAAAGCAAGAGAGTTCCAGAAAAATATCTATTTCTGCTTTATTGACTATGCCAAAGCCTTTGACTGTGTGGATCACAATAAACTGTGGAAAATTCTCAGAGAGATGGGAATACTAGACCACCTGACCTGCTTCTTGAGCAAACTATATGTAGGTCAGGAAGCAACAGTTAAAACTGGACATGGAACAACAGACTGGTTCCAAATAGGAAAAGGAGTATGTCAAGGCTGTATATTGTCACCCTGCTTATTTAACTTCTATGCAGAGTACATCATGAGAAACATTGGGCTGGAAGAAGCACAAGCTGGAATCAAGACTGCTGGGAGAAATATCAATAACCTCAGATATGCAGATGACACCACCCTTATGACAGAAAGTGAAGAGGAACTCAAAAGCCTCTTGATGAGAGTGAAAGTGGAGAGTGAAAAGGTTGGCTCAAAGCTCAAAGTTCAGAAAATGAAGATCATGGCATCTGGTCCCATCACTTCATAGGAAATAGATGGGGAAACAGTGGAAGCAGTGTCAGACTTTATTTTTGAAGGCTCTAAAATCACTGCAGATGGTGATTGTAGCCATGAAATTGAAAGATGCTTACTCCTTGGAAGGAAAGTTATGACCAACCTAGATAACATATTAAAAAGCAGAGACATTACTTTGCCAACTAAGGTCTGTCTAGTCAAGGCTATAGTTTTTCCAGTGGTCATGTATGGATGTGAGAGTTGGACTGTGAAGAAGGCTGAGCGCCAAAGAATTGATGCTTTTGAACTGTGGTGTTGGAGAAGACTCTTGAGAGTCTCTTAGACTGCAAGGAGATCCAACCAGTCCATTCTGAAGGAGATCAGCCCTGGGATTTCTTTGGAAGGACTGATGCTGAAGCTGAAACTCCAATACTTTGGTCACTTCATGCGAAAAGTTGACTCATTGGAAAAGACTCTGATGCTGGGAGGGATTGGGGGCAGGAGGAAAAGGGGATGACAGAGGATGAGATGGCTGGACGGCATCACTGACTCGATGGACATGAGTTTGAGTAAACTCCGGGAGTTGGTGATGGACAGGGAGGCTTGGCGTGCTGCGATTCATGGGGTCGCAAAGAGTAGGACATGACTGAGCACTGAACTGAGCTGAACCTTCTAGGAGATTTCTTCTTTCCCTCATGGCTCTGCAAATTTCTTCTTTTATATATATATATATATATAAACTCTTCTTTTGTCCTTTCTATCAACTTTTCATCCTTTTACTATTGTGCTGTAGCACAAATTAACCCTCTTCCTGGAAAAGAAGCAACAAGTTAACTCATTAGGAATGGTTCTTATGTACTTGAGTGTGTGTGTCAAATGCATCAAAATTCACATGGACCTGACACTGATTTCGAAGTGTGGGCTCTTCCTCCATACCAGGCAAGTTTTCAATACCAGCAAGGTGTCCTACAATTCAATTCAGTTCCAAAGCTGCCTACCTGAGGTTCACATCAGAGCCCATAGGTTAAGGGCTCAGTTCCACAAAACTGTTACCCGCTACTCCCTACTTCAGATGTCAATCAAATATCCGGGTTCTTACCTGCGCTTCTGACCAACTGGCTATAAAATCAGAAATTTCCAAGACCTCCTCCTTGGGTTTGATTAATTTCCTAATGGCTCACTGAACTCAGGAAACCAATTTACTCATCAGAATACCAGTTTATGACAAACGATATAAGGATATGAACCAGATGAAGAGATACACAGGGTGAGGTCCTGAACACAGGAGTTTTTGTTGTACAGTTTGTGGAGTTGTAGAATTTGTGGCTCAGTGTAGCAGCACATTGATGCCTCGTGGCTCACTAGCCTAGAAGTTCTCCCAACTCAGTCTTTTTGGGTTTTTATGGAGCCTTCTTGCCACAGACACAATCGACTAAATCATTGGGCACTGGTGATTGAACTCAGTCTCCAGCCCCTCTCTTCTCCCTAGAAGCTGGGGGTAGAGTTGAATGTGCCAACCCTCTAGTTACAGGGCAGGTTTCCCTGGCAACAGCCTCTCACCTTTAGGTGACCTAAGCTGTTTCCAAAAAGTCCCCTATTAACATAACAAAAGACGCTTTTTGGCTCTCATCACTTAGGAAATTCCAAGGGTTCCAGAAACTGGAAGAAGAGAAATATATTTTGCTTTTGTGTAAATATACAAACTAGTGAACTTATTAGTGGAAATTTTCTTAAAATGAAAGAAGGAGGTTACATTGCTTTTAACTCCTGACCCCTTACTAATTTTTTTTTTTTTTTATTAAAAGGAATTAACCACATGCATTTGTTTGCTAGGGCTGTTGTAACATAATACTACAGACTGGTTGGCTTAAACAAATTTATTTCCTTATGGTTCTGGAAACTGGAAGTCTGAGGTCAAAATGTCACCAGGATTAATTTCTTCTGCAGGCCATGAGGGAAGGAACTCCAGGTCTTTCTCCTTGGCTTGTAGGTGGCTGTCTTTTCCCTATGTCTTCATATCACCTTTTCTTCCTATGTATTTGTGTCCAAATTTCCTCTGTTTATAAGGATACCAGGCATATCAGATTAGGGCCCACACTTATAACTTATTTTAACTTTACCTTTGTAAAGACCCTGCCTCCAAATATAATCACATTCTGAAATACTAGGGGTTAGGACTTTACCATACGAATTTAGGAGTAGGGGCATAATTCAGTTCATAACATCATACAGAATAAAAATTGTCCAGTTGATTTACCACTATCCTAAAGATAAGAGTTCTTAATGGGGAGATTTTTCTTTCAGTGGCATTGGCAGAGTATGTAGAAAAAAATCGGTGCAAGTATAGAACATGCTCGATTCCTGGGTCGGGAATTCTTGGGCTTCCCTTGTGGCTCAGCTGGTAAAGAATCTGCCAGCAATGTGGGAGACCTGGGTTCAAGCCCTGGGTTGGGAAGATCCCCTGGAGAAGGGAAAGGCCACCCACTTTAGTATTCTGGCCTGGAGAATTCCATGGACAGTCCATGGGGTCGCAAAGAGTTGAACATGACTGAGGGGCTTTCACTTCACTTCACAGACCATGCTGTGTTTCTGGAAACCATCATAATATCACTAGTGTCTTAAGGAAGATTTTTTTCTTTTCTGATAAAGATAGTGCTATAACTAGAGATTGCATTTCTTACAATATTTTAAGTTTTTCCATCCATTTTCCCCATCCACCTTGGACTTTACATTTCTACATCCTTGTTTACTTTCCAACTCTTTCTTTTGTGCCTTGTGATTCTTTTCATCATACTGATATTTGAGTACTTTTCACTGGAACTTCTCCTCCCTCATTTGTAAAGTAGTGAAAACAATTACCTTCTCCAGGGATTGTTGAGGGTTGCATAATAGTAACTGTGGAAAAAGTCTTCCTTTTAATTGTATACACATGGATTTGCTCCCTATTTAATTCTGAATTCTTAGAGAACAGGGAACATATTCAATTTCCAATGGATAAAAGTAGGCACTACAATAATGTTGAGGAAACAAATTAATTCTATGTAAAAGGGCATTTTACTTTAAGTTATAAAATAATCTAATTTTAACCAGGTGTAAGATCCAAGGAGCAATATAAACCTGGGAGCAGGCTAAGGGTGTGAGTTTGGAAGTGGAAGGTTGTGACGGCAGGATTATCAGATACAGAGCTAAGTCTTTCAGGAAAATGTGTTCCCAGGAGAGTTAGAAAAGCATCAGTAGGATGGGTGGAATAGCATCTTCCCAAATTCATATATTGATGTCCTGATCCCCAATACCTCAGAATATGACTATTTGAAAATAGGATCACTGAATATGCAAATCAGTTAAAATGCAATCATACTGGAGTAGAGTAGGCTTCCAATCCAGCATGACTGGTGTCTTTATAAAAGGAGGGGATCTGGATCCAAAGACAACATACTAGGAGGATGTGATATGAACGTGAAGCAGAGATGAAGTGACACCTCTATGAGCCAAAGAATTTAAAGATTAGCAGCGACTCATGGGAAATTAGGAGAGCAGATTCTCCCTTACTGTCTTTAGAAGGATCCACATCTGCCAACTTGGTGATCTTGGACTTCTGACTTCTAGAACTAAGACAATAAATTTCTGTCATTTAAGCTGCCTAGTCAAAAAGCACTGTGGCAACCTAGGAAAATCAAGCAATAGGACTGGCAGCAATGAGGGTGAGCTGGATAGGGTTCAGGTCAATGTTCTTCCATCCTAAGAATCAGCATCTTGGGGTAAGGAAGGGCACATCAAGACATCTGAAAAGAATGTGAGAATGAGAGTTTGGTGTGTTGATGCATAAGGCAGTTCTTGAGGACTTTAGCCCTTCAGTATGGAGGACTCAAGATTGGCAGAAACATACAGGGTTTTAGAGGGTCGGGGTGAGAATAGACAACAGGATTGAATTAAGACGGTTGTTTGGCCATTATGGACAACAGAAGTTGAGATGGATACTGAAGAGATATATCAATGAGGATAGATTAAATTGTATATTATGTTGTGGCAACAAACAGCCCAAAATCTTAGCAATTTATAACAAGAAAGGTTTATTTGTGTTTGAGCCATATGTCCAACACAGCTTGGAAGGAACCTCTGCTCTCGTTAGGGTGCTGGGATGATGGCTTCCCTGTTTCAGAAGATGCTTCTGTGGCTACCACAGCACAGCATATGATGCACAGCAAATAGCATACCAGCTCTTAAGACATCTACCTGGAGTGACAGGCTATTTCCCCTCACATTGCATTGATCAAAGAAAAATTTCAGGGTGTGCAATCACTGAACTTGAGGGTGGCCCTAGGAACCCCAACAAAGCTTCCAAGTGGTAAGAAGAGGCATTAGAAATATTTCCATAGATCTTTTGAAATCAACCAAGTAAAACACAAAGGATGCTGAGAGATGCTGGATTGGAGGCAACCTATTGAATGCCAACCTGAAACAAGTTGTAGAAAGCTAAGCTAGGATGATCTGGGATTTGACAGAGGACATTTGGATGCACATTAATATCACTATACATAAACAATTAGAATAAATAGTTTACCAATGATGTAACTGAAGGTTGTTTGAAGGTTAATGTACACTATGGCAAAGAATAACAGCACATCTCCCAACTGGGCCTAAAAGAGTACTTTTAACCAGTGGCAATTATTTGCTTGTTTGCTAAACCAATGCTTTTTATAACTATTCTGTTAAATAAAAGTTAATGGAGACTCACTACAGGTTATAAAACAGAAAACTTGTGAAATGCAAACATGCCATGTTTATGAAAGTGCAAATATATTTGCAGTTAATGATTGGCAGTAAATTAAGGTTGTTATTTTCTCAAATATTGGCTACTTTGGGTAAAAAGAAGTAGAAACATCATCAGGTTTAATGAATTTGCCAATTGTCCTTATTACATATTTGAATTTGTATATCTCTATATAATCAATCAATGAATAAAAATCAACTTTGACTTAAAGAAAAAGCCTACTAATTATTTTAGGATACATTTTCAATGTACTTTATTGTTGGTGCAAATATTTGCTTTTTTGATTAGAGAAAGTATCAAGTACAAGTGTGTAAATAGACCACTTTCTTGCACAGAATCATTTTCCTTTTTGAACCTTTATTCATTCAAATTAAATGAAGTATTATGTTAATTGCTTTGCCATTCTAAAAAGTGCTACACAAAAAAGTAGGCATTACCGGTTATACTTGTGGGCTGCGGCCCACAATATTCTGTTTGTAGCTTCTTATATACTATACCTTTTAAAATCTCAGGCAGGTCTTTTTAGTAAATGGAAGTGTGAAGACTTTAGCATTTGACTCAGTGTGGTCTGGTTGGCAAGAGCAAACTAGGGCAGACAGGAAGGTCTGAGGCCTGGTAAAAGACACAGATCTTTTGAAGGTGGGAAAACCACAGAAGTGAGGGGAATAACAATTCAGGAAAATATTTTCACAGAATTCACAATTCTGTTTCATAGAACACAGATTTTTCACAGAACACAATTTTTCACAGAACACAGATATTTTTTTCAATTTTTTTTCACAGAACACAATTTTTTCACAGAAAACATATTTTCACAGAACATAATTCTGTTTCTCAGAACACACAGTTCTTGAGTCTAGAAACTGAGCAGTGGAGTAGGTGGAAAACATAGACTATGAGGACAAGTGGTATAAGATCAGGCAGCCCAGAGGCTTTGAACACGACCTTTGGGGTCACAGACATACAGATTTGAGTTTCACCTTCACTAATCAAAAGCTCTATGGTTTGGGAAACATGCAAGTCTCTTTCTAATCTTCAAATTGTGAAAGTATTGGTTGTTCAATTGTGTATGACTATTTGCAACCCCATGGACTGTGGCCTGCCAGGCTTCTCTGTTCATGGAATTCTCCAGATAAGAATATGGAGTGGGTTGTCATGCCCTCCTCCAGGGGATCTTCCCTACCCACGGACTGAATGTGGGTCTGCTCTATTGTACACAGATTCTTTACCGTCTGAGCTACCAAGGAGGCTCCTTCAAGTTATTCAAATATAAAATAAGACAATAGCAATCTTCTAAAGTCATTATTGTTAAGACAAATTTAGACAATGTATGTAAGGCATTAACATCATTCCTGACAAACAGGGAGTGATTATTAACTTGTATGAGTGTGTGTGTGCTCTGTCATGTCCAACTCTTTGCAACCCCATGGACTGTAGTCTGCCAGGCTCTTCTGTCCATGGAATTCCTCAGGCAAGAATACTGGAGTGGGGTGCCATTTCCTTCTCTGGGGCATCCACCAGACCCAGGGATTGACCTTACATGTCTCGTGTCTCCTGCATTGTCAGGTGAATTCTTTACCATTGTGCCACCTGGGAAGCCCGTCCATCAACTATTGCCTCAAGTATATTTGGGCTTCTCAGGAGGTTCAGCAGTGAAGAATCCACGTGCAATGCAGGAGATACAAGAGATGCAGGTTCAGTCCCTGGGTTGGGAAGACACCCTGGATGAAGGCATAGTAACCCACTCCAGTGTTCTTGACTGGAGAATCCCATGGACAGAGGAACCTGGTGGGCTACAATCCAGAGCATCTTAAAGAGTTGGACATGACTGAAGCGACCGAGTACACACGTATGTATATTTAGAACAACTATTTTCAAATCAGAATCAGTTGTTTTCAGCTGTGTGGAGAGCATCACTTTTGATGTTTAGTATCAGGCAAATCCTGCTACAGAGGAAGAGGAAGATAACTCAGCCAGACCAGCAGGTCACCCGTCACCATGTGAAGGAGGATGCACATGGCCTGGGTAGAGGAGACACATTTGCCATTTATCTTGCTGCTGTGGAGGTAAGTCTTCTCTTGACAACTTTTGCCCATGGATGAGACAGCAGAAGGGCTTCATGGCTTTGCTAATCACCATCCAAGAACGTCTCTTTCTCATCAGCCTGATGCATGTTTATACACCTGATGTGTATGTGTAATGGGGGAAGTTCTTGACACACAAGGAGGCAGAGGTGGTGTGGAAGGAAAAGAATGTTTCAGTGGAAATTAAGAGAACAGTTACAGACCTAATGACAAAGTGTCAGAGGTAACGAGACATTTACAGTGCTGAGGTCCTTTGACAATGTGTTTCAACACTTCATTTGACTTAGAATGATCTTAATTATTCTTCACACTTGAGCAAAACAAATCCAGCCAGTCGCACAGACACATTTAATGCACCATAAAATGCATTAAATGAGCCCAAAGAAAGTGCCTCCAGACAACAGAAAGTGTTTTCATTAGATCTTCACTCCCAAATCTGGGTAAGAGATGACGAAGGAGTTGAAACTGAGTCAGAGTGTCACTCAGGCAGCTAAGTGGGCAGCTCTGAGGTCACACAGTTCATTGTTACCATGGGTGCACCTTACCATGGTAACAATGAACAGCAGAGATGGTGCTTTATGCTAAGGAAGAACTTGGAGATGTGAAACAGATGGCTCGTTGTCTGTTTCTATTTTGAGCATGACTATGAGCAATGGATCCAATTATAAAACTGGAAGGGGAGAACCATCTAAGACATTTGTGGTTGATGAGGTTGACTGTGGAGCCACAGATTGGCACCAGGTGCATTGCCAGTTCCGGCAATCTTGTAGTACCTGCTCAGAAGTAGCCACGGTAACCACGGATAACTCCAAGAATCATACCCTAGACCACACATCATTGGGAAAGGAAGTGAGAAGTGGCTACCACCAAGCCTAGCAGATGGTTTCTATCATCAGTGCAGACAATATGGATATGAACACTACCTTCATTACAAAAGACTGACTAATTTAAAAAGACCTTCAGTTTTTAATCCCTCTGTCAAAGAAAGATTAAATACTCACTTGATGATCTTACTTAGTTTAGTGATTCTTCAAGTGTTTCCCAGAATACTGAGAAGAGAATTATTTCACATTTAAGTAAATGACAAGCATATGTCCTAAAAGTGCTTTCTCTAAAGTTGATTTTGTAGTGAGCTAGAAGTATAATTCAATAAAAGTTTCCTTGTCAAATAAATTAGGGCAATGCAAAATCAAGTAGGCTTCTTCACTAAAGGATATTACAGTCTTTGATTTATGATATGAATTATGGATATGTGAGTACAGCATATAAAGTACAGTAATCCCCAAACCTATTTGACTAAGGAGGGCTTTTTTCCTGTGCAGTGTTTAGGGGAAGGTTGAGCAGGAGTATATTTTGAGCTGGTGCTTTGCAGATAGCCTTTTTTGAAAAGGCCACTGTTGAGTAATTTAGGAATAATTAGGACAAAATTACCCAATTTAGCACTGTACAAATGGTTGAGTTTTAACTGTTCTATTTGAAACCATCAAGAGTTCTTTTTTTTTTTAGGTTTTAAAAAATTTATTATTGTTATTTTTTAATTTTACAATATTGTATTGGTTTTACCATACATCAACATGTATCCACCACAGGTATACACGTGTTTCCTTGTACTTGCTCCATGTATAAAATGAGAATAGTACCTCAGTTTTGAATTTTTTCATCAAAATCTCCATATATGCGGTCAGTATTGTTTTGGATTCCTTCATGTTTCTATTTAGTCCTTCAAGTCATGTGAAGGAAAAACAAGCTGATTCATTGAAAAGTTTTCCAAATAGGAGGTACTGAGTGAAAAGGAAAGTTATCTAGTGACTGACATATCATATACTACTTTGTATTTCAAAAGACTTAAATTCCAAGGGCCTTGAAATTCTCAAAAACTTCACTGAGAAACATCATAACCTAAGAAATAGGTTCTATGCTCTGTTAAATACTTATTATATTCATCCTCTTGTAATCTTTTGCAGCCACAGTACAGCACATTCCCAATCACAGATTTTTTTAAAGACCAAATTCTGCCTCAGAAAGTGTATCTTGAATAATGTAGAATTAATGGCTTTGTAAGTCCCCCCGACCTATGCTAGGTAACCCTATACTCAATTATGTAAGTTTTCAGACCACTAATAATCAAATCAACCTAGACATTCTCAGCTTTGTTTGTATTCTTGTGGCACACCAAATTGATAGCAGACTTCTAGCTCAATATTTAATTGATTTTCTCAGGATATCTTTACTGATAATGAAAAGGACAATGGAGCCTGCAGTGTTGCAAGCTCACAACCAGAAATATGGCAATTGGGCTTGGTGAGCAGGATTGAGACAGGAACGTGCTCACGCTGGGGCTGCTGGCATTAATGTGCTCACGGGTGAACCGGGAGCTTCTGAGTCTGCCGATCCCATTATAGAATCACCTCTTGGCATGGGGCAGAGCTTTGTGGCTGGTTGGGAGATGAATGGGGAGTATGGTCACGATGGGGGTGGGGACACTGCCCAGAGGCGAGCTCTGGGCTGAAGGGTCAGGGTCGGAGATCCACACTCTGCTCCAGACTTTGCTGCCATTCACTATTCCCTCGGGACATGTCTGGGCTGGGATTCACAGTCCTTGCCTTCCACCCTGCACCCTGTAAATCACCGTCAGAGTGGCCTTGGGGCCACTGGGCCCACTAACGTGCCCTCATATAGCACTGAGAGCTCCCACTCAGATGACCTCCACAAATCTTGTTACTTGGAGCTGAGTGCACTGGAGAATTAAGTGTATTTGAAAGGAAAAATTAATCATCCAAATTAAGTGGGGAAGATTCTGGTGTGATGTAGTAAAAGCATTATTGAAGGGGAAAGCAGAGGTTATGGAGGGGTGTGGAGAAGAAATCACATATCTGTGTGACTCTATGATTATAAACAGGAGCTCTTTGTTCAATATTGCAGATAGAGTCTTGATGCAATAATATTATAATAACTAAAATAATAATAATAACCATTTATCAAGTGCTTATGATATACCAGGTACTGTGCTAAGGGCCTCATGGGCTTCATTTCCTTAAATTTTTACTACAAATAGTCACTGTTATAACCCACATTTTACTTATTAGGAAACTGAGGTCAGAGGGGTTTAGTAACTCTTCAAGGTTGCACAGCTAGTTCACTGAACAGCTTGGTCGTTGGATTCTAATGACAGGAGATCTTAATCAAAAGTTGTGCTGATAATGAGTCATACTACTTGGGTGTGGGAGTAAAACAGATTTCAAGAAAACAGAAGACATATTTCTTGCTGTCATGGAGTTTATGCTCAAGAAAGGAAAATGAAGTATTTCAAATAGTTAGTTAGATGTTTATATAGCTATATGTTGCTGGGAAAGAGAAGTACAGGATTCTGTCAGGACCTTTCACAGGAGCCCTTGACCAAACCCATGCTGTACTCCCTACATCATTCAGCCTTAATGCACAGCTTTAGGGGCCAGCATACATTTTGTTTTTGTTAAGTCACTCAGTCATGTCCAACTCTTCTGAGACCCCACAGACTGTAGGGAGCCTTGCTCCTCTGACCATGGGATTTTCCAAACAAGGTTACTGGAATGGGTTACCATTTCCTCCTCCAGGAGATCTTCCTGACCCAGGGACTGAACCCACATCTCTGCAGCTCCTGCACTGCAGGCGGATTCTTTACTACTAAGCCACTGGCCAGGATATATACACATTCATAAAAGAGTGAGTTAGGAAATTCAGGTCTATCCCTCCCATCACAAGTTGTAGTTTAGAGTGTTTACTGATTCTCAGTTCAAGAATAACAAAACACATTATCAATACACATATTATCATCTTCTGGGCCTTATGTGTCTACTGGATAAAAAGTATATCTTTATAGCAGGTTTGTCTCAGTTCAGTTCAGTTCACTCATGTCCGACTCTTTGCGACCCATGGACTGTAGCACACCAGGCTTCCCTGTTCAACACCAGCTCCCAGAGCTTACTCAAACTTATGCCCACCAAGTTAGTGATACCGTGCAACCATCTTATCCTCTGTTGTCCCCTTCTCCTCCTCTTGCCTTCAATCTTTCCCAGTAAAAGGGTATTTTCAAATGAGTTCTTCGCATCAGGTGGCCAAAGTATTGGAGCTTCAGCTTCAACATCATTCCTTTCAATGAATATTCAGGACTGATTTCCTTTAGGATGAACTGATTGGATCCCCTTGCAGTCCAAGGGACTCTCAAGAATCTTCTCCAATACCACAGTTCAAAAGCATCAATTCTTTGGTGCTCAGCTCTCTTTATAGTCCAACTCTCAAATCTATACATGACCACTGGAAAAACCATAGCTTTGACTAGATGGACCTTTGTTGGCAAAGTAATGTCTCTGCTTTTTAATATGCTGTCTAGGTTGGTCATAACTTTTCTTCCAAGGAGCAAGTGTCTTTTAATTTCATGGCTTCAGTCACCATCTGCAGTGATTTTGGAGCCTCCCAAATAAAGTCTGTCACTGTTTCCATTGTTTTCCCGTCTATTTGCTTTGAAGTTATGGGACCAGATATCATGATCTTAGTTTTCTGAATGTTGAGTTTTAAGCCAGCTTTTTTACTCTCCTCTTTCGCTTTCAAGAGGCTCTTTAGCTCTTCTTCGCTTTCTGCCGTAAGTGTGGTGTCATATGCATATCTGAGGTTATTGATATATTTCTCCCGGCAATCTTGATTCCAGCTTGTGCTTCATCCACCCCGGCATTTCTCATGATGTACTCTGCATATAAGTTAAATAAGCAGGGTGACAATATACAGCCTTGATGTACTCTTTCTTGATTTGGAACCAGTCTGTTTTTCTAAGTACAGTTCTAACTGTTGCTTCTTGACTGTATGCAGATTTCTCAGGAGGCAGGTCAGGTGGTCTGGTATTCCCATCTCTTGAAGAATTGTCCACAGTTTATTGTGATCCACACAGTCAAAAGCTTTGGCATGGCCAATAAAGCAGAGGTAGATGTTTTTCTGGAACTCTCTTGTATTTTCAGTGATTCAACGGTTGTTGGCAATTTGGCATGTTTGTCTACTTGATCTTTATGCTATTTTTGAGCTTCGTAGTTGTGGCAAGGGAATAGAGGCACATCTAAAATTCTGATCCCCAGTCTTTTATTACCAGCCTGATCATGCTTATTCCTTCTGGAGGAGTCAGAGGCAGAGTGTGGGAGTGTGGATCTGGGTGCACTGCTCATTTGGATCCCAGTGGGGTTGAGTTTCAGTGGCCAAATGGGGCTCTGGAAACTGCAGGCACTTGGTGAGTTCCTTCTCTTCTGGGGGGATTTAGGCGTTCTTCCAGAGGGACTGTTCCTCAGTGGAATCCTGCCATCTGCTCTTGTCTACCCTGGCACTGGCAGGGGATGGTTTCACCTCAAGTCAGGTTCTCTAGAAACAGGCCCTGGGACAATGAACTCTTTGAGAAACACCTAAGGGAAGTGGAGAAACAGGATCTGGAAGTGGGAGGGGTGAGAGCCCTGCTGGGGTGTGTTCTCAGGCCTGGTCCCTGAGGGTTCTGAGTCTAAGTTATGTGCAGAGGTGGAGGCCAATGGGCCCAGCTCTTAGATCCATATCAGTCCCTTCATCTCAAGGATAGCTAACCTCCTAGGGGTCTCCAGAAGCCAAAGAGCTAGGGGTGGTTTCAACAGGAGCAGGATCTGAAGAGGTCTTGTGTTCTAGACCCACAACAGGGTGCACTCAAACCACTCTTGAGTCCCAGTCCTTCAGTGGGGATTGTGGAAGTGTATAGCACAGTTCAGTTCAGTTCAGTTCAGTCGCTCAGTCGTGTCCGACTCTTTGCGACCCCATGAATCGCAGCACACCAGGCCTCCCTGTCCATCACCATCTCCCGGAGTTCACTCAGACTCACGTCCATCGAGTCAGTGATGCCATCCAGCCATCTCATCCTCGGTCGTCCCCTTCTCCTCCTGCCCCCAATCCCTCCCAGCATCAGAGTCTTTTCCAACGAGTCAACTCTTCGCATGAGGTGGCCAAAGTACTGGAGTTTCAGCTTCGGCATCATTCCTTCCAAATAAATCCCCGGGTTGATCTCCTTCAGAATGGACTTTTGGATCTCCTTGCAGTCCAAGGGACTCTCAAGAGTCTTCTCCAACACCACAGTTCAAAAGCATCAATTCTTCGGCACTCAGCCTTCTTCACAGTCCAACTCTCACATCCATACATGACCACAGGAAAAACCATAGCCTTGACTAGACGGACCTTAGTCGGCAAAGTAATGTTCTGCTTTTGAATATACTATCTAGGTTGGTCATAACTTTTCTTCCAAGGAGTAAGCATCTTTTAATTTCATGACTGCAGTCACCATCTGCAGTGATTTTGGAGCCCCCCAAAATAAAGTCTGACACTGTTTCCACTGTTTCCCCATCTATTTCCCATGAAGTGATGGGACCGGATGCCATGATCTTCGTTTTCTGAATGTTGAGCTTTAAGCTAACATTTTTGCTCTCCTCTTTCACTTTCATCAAGAGGCTCTTTAGCTCCTCTTCACTTTCTGCCATAACGGTGGTGTCATCTGCATATCTGAGGTTATTCCAAGCACACATATTTTCACCTTTCTGATGAGAGCCCAGCAGGCAAAGGGGGAACTCAGGTGCTGACATCAGAAAGATCTCCAGATTCTAATTTTCCTGCTTCTCAGTGAGGAGAAGGTGTTCCTGCCAGTGGGAACATCTCTAGATGATGACCCCAGGAATGCAAAGCTATTTTAAAGCACCTGCCCTTCAGAACAGATGTCCTCCGGTGTGGAGTCAAGGAGTGACATTCTATCACTTAGGAATAGTCTCTACATGGGCCACAGAAAGAGGAACCAGTTTAACACACTGTAAATTCACTCTTCCGAGTAATACAATTACGATTCTTCCTGCATCTGTGCATTTCAAACTGCAAATGTTAAAGTGCAGGAAACATAATTTATTAACTTTTCTATACTCAAATGTTTAATTCCAGTCAATTTACAATTTGAATAATTGCTTCAATAACTTGTTTATGAATGTCAATCATTTCAGAATGAGTTCCTTAAACCAATCCTCTGGTAAAACTTTGTAAAATTTCTTCTCAAGAGAAAATGACCCTTTTAAAAGAAATTTCTTTCACAAGTCTTGAAAGGTGTGGACCAAAAAAAGAAAAGGTAAGATATTTTCTTTCTAAGTCTTTGAAGCCTATTGTGTGTTTTTGCCAGAAAAAGAATGCTAAATGCTGAGTTTCCTTCTTAAGAGTTGCTGTGGTTTTATTCCCTTGGTGTATGTATCTTCTAGAATCCTAGATTCTGCAGTAATGTGTGGAATAGTTGTTTAGAATGCCATGCTTCACTGAATAATCTCCTCTTCTCCCATTTTTCATGGAGCGATGTCCAATTAATTTCACATTGTCTTTTTGATGGCTGCAACCAATTGGTTGTTTCAAGTCAGAAGATTTTATCCAGATAGAAATAATTATGGTGAGTAAATGAGACTATATAGCCAAAACAGAGAATCGATTTAGCCCTTTGTTTACATGCTGACACTTCTAATTTTTACATTCTGACTTAAATCAATGACAGATTTCCTTTACAAAAGACGTACGTCCAGAGTCCCAATTTATAGATTTGCTGGTTGTTTACATATTGGAAAACTTGCCCGATATTATGACCTAAGTTTACAGTTTATACTGTATGTATCATTTTGCTGCTGTTCTCCGATTACACTAATAAACTGAATTATGTTTTTTGAGCAGATAAAGACATTTTACATAAGGAAGTAAAGGCCTCCAAAGAATAAGGATGTATGTATCTGTGTGTGGGCCTCCATGTGTCTGTGCCAGGCCAGGGCTTTCCTTCAAGGGAGGAGCATCCACCCTAATAGGATGCATTCCTTTATAATTTCTAGGAGCCATAGGAAGACAGATTCATAATTCTTAACAAAAGCAGGGGTCAGTGACTGATAAGACAACTCCAAAAATACACAAAACAAAGAAAAGAAATTAAATTTAAGGAAAGTGAAAATCAATATTGACTCAAAGAAACTATAAATCTTGATATTCCATACAGTAAGTATGTATGTTTATCATTACTCGTTTGAACATATGAACTGAAATCACATTTAAGGCCTTCTGGAAAGCAGCCAGATTTCTACTTGCCTGTAGCAAAAGATGACTTATGCTAGGTAAGTGGTAGAAAAGAACTGATTTAATTAATCTTGTCACCAAGGTTTTGTGACTAAGGAAGGGTGAATTGGGAAAAAGGCTAGCAAGACATTTTCTAACATTTATTTATAAAAATAATTGAAAATAGCCTACTGTATCTTATCCATGGGCTTCCCTGGTGGCTCAGAGGTTAAAGCGTCTACATGCTTGAGGTTAACTGTCTTCAAGTTGTATAACCACCTCACCTACTCTGACCAGCATCAGATCAGGTCAGTGCACCTACTGATTTTCTTCTCCAGTTGAATAGTCATGGATCACTTCTGTATAGGCTTTACAGCAGTTCATTAATTTATTTAAAAAATAGTTATTTGATATTTATTATGTGATAGACTGTTCCAGGTGCCAGGGATATGATGATGAGCCAATTGGACAACGTTACTTCTCTCACAGAACTTACTCTCTAGTTTTTATGATAAACAAGAAAGAAGGAAACATATATATTCCATACTTACAGGTCAGGATGAGTCTATGAAGAAAATGGACAGAGTAAGGCGATAGAGTGTGAGGAAAGGGAGTGCTATATTTAAAAGTCTGCCAGGGAAGGCTTCTTTGAGGAGATGTCCTTTGAGTAGAAACTTTAAATGATGTAACCTATATGACTATGTTAAATCAAGATGGATCTGAAAAGATTTAATCTACATGAATATTTCAGGGCATGGAGAACACAGCCCTAAAGTAGACATATACTTGTCTTGGGGTGCTGCATCACTGATGAGCTCAGTAGAACTAGCTTAAATTATTATCCAGGTTGGTGGTAAGGGGAAAAGATTGAGAAGAAAGGCAAGATTTTAATGCTGAAACCAACAAGAGATTCCAGAAGTAGGGTCCTGATGGGACCAGTCTGAAATGTTTAGGCAATTCTAAAGCTGGTGATGAGATTTAACAGAGCCAATTGCAAGAGGAACCAAGGTGAGGAGCCAGCATGATCGGGAAGCCCACAGGAGGAGTGCTGATGTAGACTCACAGGGTGTGGAGTAAGCAGTGGTGAATATGGGGCAGTTTCTGAGCCAACTGACATCTGTCAACTACTTAAGGCTCATCTGTCTGTTTCACAGGGGTGACATGTGCTCTAGAAAGGTTAGATAGGTGGTCCCTAGAGTCAGGCAGAGGGAGATAGAGAACCAACTAAATCCCAGAAGGATCAGCTCTAGTTTAAAGCATTCTGTAAAAAGCTGAGATGTGGGCATGATGGACAGGGCTGAGAAGAAGTGCAGTTTCTAGGCTTATCAAGGACTGGAAATAAAGTTGGCTGCTCAGAGTGGAAATTGGCCATTTTGTTACCCGAAGTCCAGTACATACATGGGTTAATTGTCCAAACAATTCAACTGAAGGATCTAAGTATTTTTTAGCAAACTTGTTATTTGTTGGTTTGACCCAGAGCATAAGGATCTTTCCAGACTTTGTAAACAATGTCCATTTCTTCTCCCTACATGTACACATAAACATGTGTGCATGCATGCACACGCATGCGCGTGCACACACACACACACAGTCCATAGGTACTAACCTCAAAGCTGTTTTTTCATTCATTCATCCATTTAGCAAACAATTATTGAATTGCTATTTTGTGGCAGGTCTGAAGATACAAAAATAAATAGCAACTGGTCCCCTTCATAGATCATAGCCTTGTCATGACAAAAGGGATTGTGTAACTCACTTGAGCTATGAGCCATGCTGTGCAGGACCACCTGAGATGGATGGGTCATAGTGATCCACTGAAGGAAGGAATGGCAAACCACTCCAGTATTCTTGCTGCAAGAACCCCATGAACAGGAAGAAAAGGCAAAAAGATATGAAAGTGGAAGATGAGCCCCCAGGTCAGAAGGTGTCCAGTATGCTACTGGAGAAGAGTGGAGGGCAATTACTAGTAGCTACAGAAAGAATGAAGTAGCTGGGCCAAAGAAGAAATGATGTTCAGCTGTGGATGTGTCTGGTAGTAAAAGTCCAATGCTGTAAAGGATGATAATGCATAGGAACCATGGAATGTTAGGTCCCCGAATCAAGGGAAATTGGACATGACCAAGAAGGAGAAAGCAAGAGTGAACATCGATATCTTAGAAGTCAGTAAAAGAAAATGGACAGGAATGGACAAACTTAATTTGGATAACCATTATATCTACTACTGTGGGCAAGAATCCCTACAAGAAATGGAGTAGCCCTCATAGCCAACAAAAGAGTCTGAAATGCAGTACTTGGGTGCAATCTCAAAAATGACAGAATGATCTGGGCTCATTTCTAAGGCAAACCATTCAACATCACTGTAATCTATGTCCCAACCACTAATACCAAAGAAGCTGAAGTTGCTCGGTTCTATGAAGACCTATAAAACCTTCTAGAACTAACATCAAAAAAGATACCTTTTTCATTATAGGGGATTGGAATGCAAAAGTAGGAAGTCAAGAGATACCTGGAGTAACAGGCAAGTTTATCCTTGGAATACAAAATGAAGCAGGGCAAAGGCTAATAGAGTTTTACCAAGAGAACATACTGGTTTTTAGCAAACACTCTCTCTCAGCAACACAAGAGATGACTCTACACATGGACATCATGAGATGGTCAATACAGATTGACTATATTCTTTGCAGCTGATGATGTAGAAGCTCTATACAATGTCAGCAAAAATAAGACCTGGAGCTGACTGTGGCTCGGATCATGAGCTCTTACTGCAATATTCAGGCTCAAATTGAAGAAGGTGGGGAAAACCACTGGGCCACTCAGGTATGACCTAAATCCAATCCCTTTAATAAATAGATTCAAGAGATTAGATCTAGTAGACAGAGTGCTTTAAGAACTATGGACAGAAGTTCAAAACACTGTATAGGAGATAGTGACCCTAAACTATCCTAAGGAAAAATAAGTGCAAAAACGTAAAGTTGTTGAGGAGTTGTCTGAGGAGGCTTTACAAATAGCTGGGGAAAGAAGAGAAGTGAAAGGTAAGGGAAAAAGGGAAAGATATACCCAACTGAATGCAGAGTTCCAGAACATGGCAAGGAGAGAAAAGAAGGCTTTCTTAAATGAATGATGCAGAGAAATAGGGAAAAGCAATAGAACGAAAAAGACTAGGGATCTCTTCAAGAAAATCAGAGATATCAAGGAAACATATTATGTAAGGATGGGCACGATAAAGGACAGAAACTGTAGGAATCTAACAGGAGCAAAAGAGATTGAGAAGAGTGGCAAAAATATGCAGAAGAATAATACAAAAAAAGTTCTTAATGCCCTGGATAACCATGATGCTGTTGTCATTCACTGTGACTGGACATCCTGGAGTGTGAAGTCAGGTAGGCCTTAGGAAGCATTACTATTAATACAAACAAAGCTAGAGGAGGATATGGAATTCCAGTTGAGCTATTTAAAATCTTAAAAGATGCTGCTGCTAAAGTGCTGCACTCAATATGCCAGTAAATTTGGAAAACTTAGCAGTGGCCAAAGGACTGGAAAAGGTCAGCTTTCATTTGAATTCAAAGAAGGGTAATGCCAAAGAATGTTCAAATCACATGACTGCACTCATTTCACATGCTAGCAAGCCAATTCTCAAAATCCTTCAAACTAGGCTTCAGCAGTAGGTGAACTGAGAACTTCCAGATGCACAAGCTGGATTTAGAAAAGGCAAAGGAAGCAGAGATCGAATTGCTAACATTCATTGCATCATAGGGAAAGCAAGGAAATTCCAGAAAAACATCTACTTCTGCTTTGTTGACTATATTAAGGGCTTTGGCTGTGTGGATCACAACAAACTGTGAAAAATTCTTGAAGAGATGGGAATACCAGACTTTACCTGTCTCCTGAGAAACCTGTACGTGTGTCAAGAAGCAACAGTTAGAACTGGACATTGAACAACTGACTGGTTCAAAATTGGGAAAGGAGTACATCAAAGCTGTATAGTGTCACCCTGCTTATTTAACTTTTATGCAAAGTATATCATTCAAAATGCTGGGCTGGATAAATCATAGGCTGGAATCAAGATTGCCGGGAGAAATATCAACAACCTCAGATATGTAGATGATACCACTCTAATGACAGAAATGGAAGAGGAACTAAAGAGCCTCTTGATGAAGGTGAAAGATGAGAGTGAAGAAGCTGGCTTAAAATTCAACATTCAAAAAACTAAGATTGTGGGATCTGATCACATCACTTCACAGCAATTAGAAGGGAAAAAATGGGAAGCATGACAGATTTTCTCTCCATGGGCTCCAAATTCACTGCAGATGGTGACTGCAACCAGGAAATTAAAAGTCACTTGCTCCCTGGAAGGAAAGCTATGACAAATCTAATGAAAGTGAAAGGGTAAATAATTCAGTCATGTCTGACTCTTTGTGACCTCGTGGATGTAGTCCACCAGGCTCCTCTGTCCATGCGATTTCCCAGGCAATAGTACTGGAGTGGGTTGCCATTCCCTTCTCCAGGAGAATCTTCCTTATGCAGGGACTGAACCCAGGTCTCCTGCATTGCAGGCAGATTCTTTACTGTCTGACCCACCAGGGAAGGCCTCAAACCTAAACAATGTATTAAACAGCAGACATCACGTTGCCAACAAATGTCCATATAGTCAAACTATGGTTTTTCCCAGTAGTCATGTACGGATATGAGAGTTGGACCGTGCAAAAGGCTGAGTGTCGAAGAATTGATGCTTTTGAATTATGGTGTGGAGAAGACTCTAGAGAGTCTCTTGGAATATAAGCAGATCAAACCAGTCAATCCTAAAGGAAATCAACCCTGAATATTCATTGGAAGGACTCAAGCTGAAGCTAAAGCTCTGATACTTTGGCCACCTGAAAAGAAGAGTTGACTTACTGGAAAAGACCTTGAAGCTTGTAAAGATTGAAGACAAAAGGAGATGGGTGCAGCAGAGGATGAGATGGTTGGATAGCATCACTGACTCAATGGACATGAATTTGAGCAAACCCTGGGAGATGGTGATGGACAGAGGTGTCTGGTGTGCTGAAGTCCCTGGGGTCGCAAAAAGCTGTATACAAGTTAGCGACTAAACAACCATATTGTGGCATTTCTGAAGATATAAAACTAAATAACAACTGGTCTCTGACTTTAAGGAACTTCAGTCTTCTGATTCCAGGCTGAGCTACTTCCTTCAAGGCCCTTTTGATTTTTCAGGGAACAAAGTCTTTCTTGTTGGACCTCATGCCATCCCTTAGGACTTTGAATCCATGCGGCTGTGCTTGCAGGTCGTTTGCAAGCTCTTTGGCCTCTGCCCTAGGAATGGATCATTTTTTCTCTCTCTGTCAGAGTAAGGCTCCTAGACCCTGTTTAATGTCTATACTTTCAACGTTGCTACTCTCTAGTCTTATCTTTTCTTGTTAAAGATGACAATATTATACTTGCATTGTCCATCCCCACCTAGCAACTGATAGCCACCTAGAGTTTAAAGCATCTTACCCAGAGATTTTCTAACTCTTGAAACGTCTAGTCCCTGCCTCTGCTGCCTCAATTCTCAGTCTTATCTCAGAGGCATTAGGAGGGGCTAGGAGAAGGGAAGAGATATCCATTCACACTGCCTTCTGGGAAGTAACACTACCTTCTTCTAATGGGGGGTTTAAAATTTAATAGAATAGTTCCTGAGAAAATAATTGTTTGAGCTATAATTAATTAATTATATTTAGATTTTCCTGGTGGCTCAGATGGTAAAGAATCTGCCTGCAATGCAGAAGACCCAGGTTTGATCCATGGGTTGGGAAGACCCTCTGGAGAAGAGGATGGCTACTCACTCTAATATTCTTGCCTGGAGAATTCCAGGGCTACAGTCCATGGAGTTGCAAAGAGTTGGGCACAACTGAGTGACTAACACAGTAACAGTCTCATGCTTGATCCAGCTTCTTTTAATAGGAATATAAAGTAGAATAGAGATAGAAAGTTGAAACAGAAATGTAAGATTTTAGCTAAGAAAAATTGAGGATGTTCTTTTCATATCTTTACTGTGGCACATAGGGGAGCTATGAAAATGAAGAGAAATGACACATTAAGCCCCTCCTGTGAGCCAGATGTTTTGCATAAGCTCCTCATAATAATTGAAAACTACAGAGCATGTTAAAGGAGGTCAGATAATTATTAAATGTTATAAAACTAATAAGTGGAAAGTTGGGAAGTGAATCAGGTGCTTTGTGATGTTAGAATTGGTCATTTGTTCTTCATCATGTTTTGACCTGGATCTAGAATTAGCTAGCTCCATGACCTTGGCCTTACTGGCCTGAATACCAACTTTGGGGAAATGAGATTACACCCAGGCTTCCGAGTACATGTCCGTGGCTATTGTCACCTTCATATCCATGGTTGGAAATCATTCCTCAGGACTTTTCTGAATCCAAGTTCATTTAAATAAGAAATAGTGTCCTACATATTAACAAGATTCCTGCTGTTTTCCCTTAATTTTTGACATTATAAAGCTGTGTAGTGATTGTTTTGTGCAAATTCTTTCAGGAAGGCACTTGAATGCTTTTGCAGTTGCTTTTCTCATTATCCCACTCCTATTCAGGGAGACATTACAAGCATCTCTCAAAATATACCTGCATCCAGTCAGATTCAGAAGGAGGATCAAGTTTGACCATGTATAACAATATGAAGTAAAACTGACAGAGACTTAATTGTGAAATGCCTCTGTTCTACCTAGTAATTTTCTAAAATGAACCAATGAGTCAGTTGATCAATACATTAAAAAATCATGGGAAATTAGAAGGATAATGTCTATCTCAAAAAAGATGACTTGACACAATGTTATAATAATTTAGAGCAACCAAAGTACTTTAAAAATTAATGTGAAATTCGCAATCGATCATTTTAGATTTTAGTGGCCAAGGCACTGCATTTGTATAACACAATTGCTCAGTTGCAGAGCAGCATTAGTTTTCAGACCAGAGAAGGGGAATTAAATGAAATGAGGACTGACCTTTGTGACTGATGAAAATGAGAATCAGCATCTCTGGACACTTCTTGTTTCATGTTGTTCTTAATTGGACAATATTACAGAAATGACAAGAAATGAAACTTGATATTGATGGAAATTGCTTTAACAGATGGGAGCATTTTGACACAGTAATTTCAAGGTTCTCTAATTTGAAGGTGGCTGAGTTGTATTTTTTAAAACTAAATAGTACATTTATAAACCAATATCTAGAGGAGACATTTGCACCAAATGTCTAAAATTGATCTGTAAAATTTCACTGTCCCAGGGATAAAATGACATGAAAATTCAGGTCATTTAACTATGTACATGAAAGAGAAAATTGGTTAGGTGTCTAACAGCTTCAGACAGAAATACCAGACAAATCTGGGACTTGTCAGCATTATACAGAAACCACAAATTGGGCTGACAGAAGCCAATATCTTTTGATAATTATTCTGTATACACTAAACACACTGGGATCTACAGCAAGCAGAGAGCCCTGGAAAAAAGTCCTAACAGGTTCACGTAGGAACTCCAAGCAGGCTTGCACTGTTATGAATAGAAATTGCTGAGAGATATTAGAATTAAGGTCACTTGAAAACTGGACTGGACAACCTCACAAGAAATTGCCCATAGAACAAAATATCTGAAGCTCTGTGTCTCTCAAGGTCCTGCTAAACCCCCTCTATGGGGCTTAAATCTCCTACTTTAGCTCTAATCTGTTACATGCTACACTGCCCCTCACATACTCAAAGCATACCAGCCTCTCCTACACACACACACACACACACACACACACACACACACACACACACACAGAGAAAATAACTAGTCTCTGCCAGAAAAATGATCATATCAGTAAGATAACTGTTTGCTTGTCTTCCCTTTCTGACTTTTAAAAATTTTCATGAATGTTCTCCTCCACTCTTGGATACCAGGGGCTAACTGCTTTATGAGCCTTCTTCTAAAAAAAGCAAGTATTGATCTATTCCACAATTACCCTTTGACAAATTAATTTACTGGTCTGAGTTGTGAACCATGCCCTTTTCTATAATCAGCACATCACCTTTCTTTGTGAAAGATGCTTTATTCCATAGGATGGCTATTTATTCAGAACAACCTAAGAAGGACAGAACCTAGAGAAATGGATCTTACCCTTGGGGAAGGCAGGCATGGGGAAAAGGGGTGCAGTGCAAATAAGAGTCTGCCAAGTGGGGCATGGAATCCAACAAGCATAGCAAGGGCTGAGGAGGTTGAGTACACAGGTAGGGGAAAGTGAGAGCAAATTCAAGGTTAGGCGATGTTTAGTTAGATCTGAATACCAGCTCCAACACTTGTTAAAAATAGGTGATATATTGTGCTTGTATCTATTTGTCACTTCCACTGTATAATCATAGGGATTTCGTTAAGATCGTACCTGAAAAGTCTATTGGTTTTCCCTAATTTCTTCAATTTAAGTCTGAAGTTTGCAATAAGGAGTTCATGATCTGAGCCACAGTCAGCTCCCGATCTTGTTTTTGCTGACATTGTATAGAGCTTCTACATTGTACATTGTATAGAGCTTCATCAGCTGCAAAGAATATAATCAATCTGTATTGACCATCTCATGATGCCCATGAGTAGAATCATCTCTTGCATTGCTGGAAGAGAGTATTTGCTATGAACCAGTGTGTTATCTTGGCATAACTCTGTTAGCCTTTGCCCTGCTTCATTTTGTACACCAAGGCCAAATTTGCTGTTATTCCAGGTATCTTTTGACTTCCTACTTTTGCATTCCAGGCCCCTATGATGAAAAATACATCTTTTTTGGGTGTTAGTTCTAGAAAGTCTTATAGGTCTTCATAGAACCATTCCACTTCAGCTTCTTCAGGACTACTGTTTGGGGCATAGACTTGGAATACTGATATTGAATGGGCCTTGGGAAGCAACAGTATGAACAAAGATAGTGGAGGCGATGGAATTCCGGTTGAGCTATTTCAAACCTTGAAAGATGATGCTGTGAAAGTACTGCATTAAACGTGTCAGCAAATTTGCAAAACTCAGCAATAGCCACAGGACTGGAAAAGATCAGTTTTCATTCCATTTCCAAAGAAAGGCAATGCCAACTATTGTTCAAACTACTGCACAATTGCACTCATCTCACACACTAGCAAAGTAAAGCTCAAAATTCTCCAAACCAAGCTTCAACAGTATGTGAACCGTGAATTTCCAGACGTTCAAACTGGATTTAGAAAAGGTAGAGAAACCAGAGATCAAATTGCCTACATCTGTTGGATCATAGAAAAAGCAAGAGAATTAAAACAAAAACAAAAACCCAAAACCATTTACTTCTGCTTTATTGACTACACCAAAGCCTTTGACTTTGTGGATCAAAACAGACTGGAAGATTCTTCAAGAGATGGGAATACCAGACCTCCATACCTGCCTCCTGAGAAACCTGTATGAAGGTCAAGAAGCGACAGTTAGAGTTGGATATGGAGCAATGGACTGATACAATTGGGAAAGAAGTACATCAAGGATGTATATTGTTACCCTGTTTATTTACCTTATATGCAGAGTACATCATGCAAAATGCCAGGCTGGATAAAGCACAAGCTGAAATCAAGATTGCTAGGAGAAATATCAATAACCTCAGATATGCAGATGACACCACCCTTATGGCAGAAAGAAAAGAAGAACTAAAGAGCTTCTTGATGAAAGTGAAAGAGGAGAGTAAAAATCTCAACATTCAGAAAACTAAGATCATGGCATCCAGTCCCATCACTTCTTGTTAAATAGATGGGGAAACAATGGAAACAGTGAGAGACTTATCTTTTTGGGCTCTAAAATCACTGCAGATGGTGACTACAGCCATGAAATTAAAAGACACTTGCTCCTTGAAAGAAAAACCATGACCAACCTAGACAGTATATTAAAAAGCAGAGACATTGCTTTGCCAACAAAGGTCTGTCTAGTCAAAGCTATGGTTTTTCCAGGAGTCATGTATGGATGTGAGAGTTAGAATATAAAGAGAGCTGAGCACTGAAGAATTGATACTTTTGAACTGTGGTATTGGAGAAGACTCTTGAGAGTCCCTTAGACAGTAAGGAGATCCAACCAATCCATCCTAAAGAAAATCAGTCCTGAATATTCACTGGAAGGACTGACGTTGAAGCTGAAACTCCAGTACTTTGGCCACCTGATGCGAAGAACTGACTCATTGAAAAGACTCTTTTCCTGGGAAAGATTGAAGGCAAGAGAGAAGGGGACAACAGGGGATGAGATGGTTGGATGGCATCACTGACTTGATGGACATGAGTTTGAGCGAGCTCTGGGAGTTGGTGATGGACAGGAAGCCTAGTATGCTGCAGTCTATGAGGTTGTATAGAGTTGGACAGGACTGAGTGACTGAACTGAACTGATTGTGCTTGTCCCTGAATTCATGCTGTACTTCAGTTCAGTTCAGTCTCTCAGTCATGTCCAACTCTTTGTGATCTCATGGACTGCAGCATGCCAGGCCTCTCTGTCCATCACCAACTCTTGGAGCGTGCTGAAACTCATGTCCATCCAGTCAGTTATGCCATCCAACCATCTCACCCTTTGTCATCCCCTTCTCCTCCTGCCTTCAATCTTCCCCAGCATCAAGGTCCTTTCCAATGAGTCAGTTCTTCACATCAGGTGGCCAAAGTATTGTAGCTTCAGCTTCAGCATCAGTCCTTCTAATGAATATTCAGGACTGATTTCCTTTATGATTGACTGGTTTGATCTCTTTGAATTCCAAGGGACTGTTAGAGTCTTCCCCAACACCGCAGTTCAAAATAATCAATTCTTTGGTGCTCAGCTTTCCTTATGGTCTAACCCTCACATCCATACATGACTACTGAAAAAATCATAGCTTTGACTAGATGGACCTTGGTCGGCAAAGTAATGTCTCTGCTTTTTAGTATGCTGTCTATGTTGGTCATGGCTTTTCTTCCAAGGAACAACCTTTTTTTTAATTTCATGGGTGCAGTCACCATTTGCAGAGAATTTGGAGGGATGCTCTAAAAATATAATTATAGCTATCTTAGGCTACCCAAGGGATAATCTACCTGTTGTCACTTAAGCACTAACTGCAAATTTTAACCATGATCTTTCTCTCTTTATGTACTCCCTCCCCTCTCATTTTCACTTCTGTATCTTTTTACCTCTGATTCACAACTGCCAGCACTGCTACCACCACCGCCAACTACTGCTGCCAGCTTCACATCATGGTGATTGCTGGATAGCCACCTCAGAATCTCATGGCCCAGAAAATCTGCTGTCACAAACCACCTGGTGGTCAGGACAACCAGCAGAGTTAGAGAACAGGACGTAGTTGCTTAAGAACTCTTTGGTATTAAGACTGGTGAGAAGACAGTACGAGAAAGAGCAAGATATGCTCAGAGTGGGGACTCGAAGTGTTAGTTACAGAAGAGGGGTGAAAATAGACCATAGTGCTTTTCAAAACATTAGCTGTTTTTCCTGGGAAAGCATTACCTTCTTTCCCCTCTGCCACTCATGCAACTTGCGTTGGTAAATGAAATGAATGAAAGTGGTGGGTGTCATTTCTGAAAATACTCTCGAGGGGCTAGCAGCATATGAGAATCCATGTTCTTTCTCTGTTCCATTTGCAGCAAAGACCAGTACTGATCCAGAACAAAGACTTCTTCAGCTTGCATCCCTATCTATCTATTTATTGATGAATAAGCTTCTGTTGTAGGCCACTATGATTTATCTTACTTCAACCTAGCCTAACTTATTATAAGAGAGTTCCAGGAACAAAGAAATTCCAGCCATTAATGAATTATATTTACATTGTATGTGTATGTGCATCTGTGCGTACAATACATGTGTGTAAGTTAGAAAAATACACAGGAAAATAGGTCAATAGCAACAAAGATGACAAGTATTGGGAACTAATCAAAAATAAAACAGAAAAACTAAAAATTTGACTTGCCTTGGCTATAATACTATTGATGCTGATTATAGTAAGTTTTGTGAACTGCCTGCCATTTGAAACTCATTTATATGCAGCATAATAAAAATTATGCATAGCATTAAAATATGCACCTGATTAACTCTGTTGCAAGCTTTGTTTGATTACAATACCCTCTCTATATGTACATTCAATCTTTGTAATTTGTTGTTCATGTAGTAATTTAAAATAATCTGTGAGATCATTTCCATTAAAAGGATCAAATTAGGATGCTTGCTGTAGGTGTACCTATAGAACAGAAGGATAGGCAGCTAAGAAGACAAAAATGAGAACCTGAGTAAATCGGTAGGACCAAACTGACTTGGCCCATGTAAACATTTATTTATTGCATTGCATTTCTTCTAGGCTCAGTTATAAGCCTGGTATCACTCCAGTCAATCTTGTCTATATTCATGGCTTTGACTACCCACAGTTGATTAAATATCTTCCAAAATTATATCTCTGGCCTTTCTTGCTTCTATGAACTATGTACATATATTAAGACATTCAACTTCCTGTTCACCATTTCTACTTGAACGTCTTCAAGGTACCCTAACTCCAACATGTTCAAGATCACATTTCATGGTCTGTTGCATAAGCTGGTCCTCTTCTCTTTCACTTTCCTACTCCCAGTTAATCTTCAACTACTGTTGATTTTATCCCTAAATATTTTTATTCTGTTTTCTTATTGATAGCTACACTTTTACCACTCTCGTTTATCATCATCTTCAATCTGAAAGCTTACCAGTCTCCCCACATAGGGTGTTTTCTATCAAAGCACAGATATGATTATTTGACCTTATTGTTTAAAATTTTTATACTTTTTCCCATTGCTCTTCTGGTGAAAACAAAAATGTTTAACATGCCATAAATCTACCTGAACAGTGGATCTTATCATATTCTCCTCTCCTTCCCTCCACTCTCACTTGGCTTTCATAAATGCCTTTTCTCAATCTGGTGGGTTATCTATCGCTTAGTTCCATCTTCCTTTCAAAGGAGGAACAAGCAACCCAACCTGGTACATCAGAGTACTACAGGGATTGGCTCAGAGTTGGGCATTATATCCAGAAGGTGAGTTAGTGAGAACCTTATTCAGACATTTAATATGAAGCCTAGGAGAAGGAAAACCTCTTTTCTTCTGAAATAAGAGCTCTCAGGTCTTCCTCGAAGGCAAGTCTTTTTGACCATGTGGAGAAAATCTGCCTGAGATGGAGCTAATGCAGAGGGGAAGTAAGTCAAAAGATGAAGAGAAGAGACTGATGATGTAACATTCGTCAGACCAGTGCTGAAAGCCTAGTGCCAGCACTTGGACTTTTCATTTACATGTGTTAGTAGGGTCTTTTTGATTTTGGCTAATTTAAATTGAGTTAATATCATAACTAAATGTTTCCTTCATAAGAGGGAACTTTATTTTTGTTCTACAGCCATCTCTCCTCACCTCATACCAAATTAATGATTTCAGAGCTTAGCTTAAATATTACTTCCTTAGGAAGGTGCTTCTTAATCCTCCAAACAAGATAAGGTTTCTATGTTATGGCTATGATGACATTATTCTTCTCTGTCTCTCCCACATGATTCTAAGCTCCATGGGGGGACATTGCCATGGCCTCCACAGTATGCTTGGTACCTTGCCAAGTGTCTGATAATAAATATTTATTGAATGAATGATTTAAGAGAGAATAATTTGGTGTCAGGCACTGTGCTATGTGTTTTGACATATATTATCACATGTAAACTTCACAACAATCTGGTGGCAGATGCTCTGTGATCCATTTACAAATGTAGAAACAAGCATGGATATGTTAAAAAACATTGTCAAATGAATCTAAAGAGAGAGGTCCAGGACATAAAATGAAGTCTTGTTCCAAATGTAGAATTCCTTTTCTCATGCTACCTTCTAAGAACCTCCTAAATGTCTATTTGCACTCTTTTCCCTACAAAATGCTTATCTTGAAAGCATTCCCTATGGTATTATACTCTCATGTGTGTGTGCTCTCTCGCTTCCGATTCTTTGTGAACCTACAGACTGTAGGCCGCCAGGCTCTTCTGTCCTTGGGATTCTCCAGGCAAGAATACTAGAGTGGGTTGCCATGTCCTCTTCTAGGATATTCTTTTGTACCTTTTATTTATTTATTTATTTTAAATATAAATTTATTTATTTTAATTGGGAGAATGGCATTGAAACATGTACCTTTTATTTAAATCGATGGTTCATTAGGTTTAACATATTCCAGAAATATTTTCATCCTTACCTTGAACACTTGAGACATACCCTCTTTGTGGCTCCCTGCCCCCCTGCAACAAACAAGAAAGAACATCCTTTAGAGTAATGGGTAATGGACCTGGTTTGAGGTTGTATATGTATGTCTTGAGATTCCTTGTGCTTTCTAAAATTGGACAGTGACTTTCATGTCTACTCCTAAAACCATTCATGAGTAAAAGAGAAAAGAGGTGAAAGAATAAGAGAGATTGGGAATAGGGAAGAGAAAGCAGAACACACCTATGCCATCAATCTGGAATCCCTGAGGTCCTCAATACTTCAAAACCTATCCCTATTCCCAGTACCCCAACCACCCAGCATTTTGGTCATCTGCACCTTGTCATGGTCTGACAACAATATCCATTAAATGGCAGAAGTTCAACCTAGTAAACTGATGCTAGATAGCTCAGTGGATATTGAGAATATACTTGGTATATACTGTTCAGAACCATAGCAATAAATGTTTACATGAAATACCCAGGCTCAACAGAGACTACAGTAAAGGAGGAATCCCAAAGATTTTGGGATACATTGTAAAGGCCTAAGTTATCTTACAGATGGGTGACAAGATGAGAAGCTTTAACCAGAGGGTAGACTGAGGAACTTATTCTTTCACTGAGGCAGTCTTGCTGTACAAAGAAAATGGCAGCTGAACCAAAGTGTGTAGCGACATAGTTGATGCTGGCATAAACATTTTATCTCAAATGGGTAGCAAGTTCACTGATTAGCACTAGTGTCTAACTGACTTTGAGTGGCCGAGGCCTTGAAAAGTGGTGAGCAGTACTGGCCATGTATTAGAAGTATCTGGCCATGTATATTAGAAGCACCTGGGAGCCTTTACAATCTACCAGTGCACATGGAACTCATCTGGAGAGTGTTTCAGTGAGTTCAGAGTGGTATCCAGTAACATGCTAGCATTGCCTCAGGTGATTCTCGTGTGCAGTCAAGATCGAGAACTTCTGACCTTTGCTCTTGTGGGACTGGGAGACATGTGAATTCCTAATGCTGACCTTTGGCAAAGTAATGAGACCTAAGTAGAGGTGACAGAAGTGAGGAGCTTATCTTTCTAAAAACTTCTCGCTTCTTGGGTCTTTTATTAGCTATTCAAGGAAAGGAAATAGAACTGAACAGAGTTTCTAAGAGATAGGTGACATGTGTGGGGGAAAGGAACACCTACAGGCTGATTGGAATTCGAGGGTTTAAGATATCTGAATTTAACAAGAGAATTGGTAGGTGGGATGTTACCCTATTTCACAGGCAGAGCGACACAAAGCAGGCAGTTAAAGGCAAAAAATAATGTCACAATACACTCATTATTTCCCCTCCTCCACTGTAGTTTTTTGGGGATAATGGAGCTATCATTGGTATCAGGAGAAGGGAAAGTGAGGACTTGGGAGATGACGGCTATAAATATGCAGTATGGAGAACAAGGGGAGATCCGCCATCTATCTAAAATATCTCTGTTCAGAGTTGAGTCTGGAAAACATATAGCTCAGAGTTAATGAATGGATGGACCAGACCTCCAGTTGTTAAGGCCATCCATCCTTCTAGCCATACATGCTCACAACGCACCAATCATTATTCAACTCATCCATTAAATAAGGACGGAATTCAAAGATAAACCCTATAAACAATTGTAGTGCAATCAGACTCTCTGCTTGACATTAACAACCCCTCAGACACTGCATTCCAGGAAACTTCATTTTGAAGCCCAAATTGATCTCCTTTGCTGCACTGTGCTGCCCTTGCATACTCATCTACTGGCTTATTAAGAGTATTTGAGTCAATTAATACAGGTAGCACAGCATAATGGAAAAAGTATAAGCTTTAGACATTAGACATTGGCCCTTGTTAATGAGATTTTGCATAAATTAGTTTAGTTTTTGCACCTTAGTTTATTTGTAAAAAGGTGTGTGTGTGTGTGTGTGTGTGTGTGTGTGTGTGTGCGCATACTTAGTCATGTATGACTCTTTGAGACCCCATGGACTGTAGCCCACCAGGATCCTCTGTCCATGGGATTTCCCAGGCAAGGATGCTGAAGTGGGTTGCCATTTCTTATTCCAGGGGATCTTCCTGACCCAGGGATCGAATCTGAGTCTCCTGCATTGGCAGGTGAATTCTTACCACTGAGCCACCAGCTAATCTATATTTAGGATGATTGTAAAGATTGGATGTGAGCTGAAGTCAGTTGTTGAGCAAGCTGCATTTAGTAGGGTGCTAGTAGGAAGCAACTTTGCTCTTTGTCAACATTATCTTCCAATCTGGTCTGCTGAGCCTCCCTTTCCCACTCCTCAATAATGCTTCAGGTAAATTTTATGGCTATTCTTGTCACTTGCTGACATTAAGAAATCCATCCAAATCTTAAGTCAAGCTTCTTTTTCCTCTTCCTCTGGATCAGACCTGATCAATCTTTAGAAACTTACTTGGCTCCTTCCTCAGTGTTCTGGGGTTTCTAAATTCTTCAGGACTGTGATGGGGAGAAGGAGAAGGGCCATGTTTACTTACTTATCTAGCTCTGGCTCTTGTGTGACAGACCCTCAAGTGCTGGTGTTGTATTTTGTGGAAGGCTTTTGCAGACTCTCCAGGGGACCAAAGAAAGTAGAAGAAAATGGGACATGATGGCTTTTGTAAACCCTAAATGGCTGGTACCTGGGTTTAGCATGTGATAACAGGTTTGTGCAAATCTAGACAGAACGTCTGCCTGCTCCTTACAGAAAAAGTTCTTATGGAATATTTCAGAAATATGCATGTACATTTGTTCTCTCTTGACTGTCCCTTTGTCATAACATGCATATTAGTTTCCTTGTCTCTTGTGTGGTGGCAATATATATGCAATGTAGAGAATTTACCATGTTAAGCAGTTTCAGGTGAATAGTTCGACAGCATTAAGTACATTCACACTGTTGTGCAGCCGTTACCATGATCCATTTCCAGAACATTTTTAGTTTCCCAAACTGAGATCTGTACCCATTAATCAACAACTCCTCATTCTTTCTTCACCCTCAGCCCCTAATCAGCACCATTCTTCTTTCTGTCTCTTTGAATTTTACTGCTCTTAGTATTTCATATAAGTAGAAATTATACAGTATTTGTCCTTTCATATTTGGCTTATTTTGCTTAGCATAATGTTTGCAAGGTCTGTCATGTTATAGCATGTATCAAAATTTCCTTCCTTTTAAAGACTGAATAATATTCTATTGTATGTATACACATTTTGTTGATGTATTCACGTATTGATGGACATTTGGATCGTTTCCACCTTGTTTCTTAAATGCCATTTTTAGATAAAAAAGTGCATGCCATAAGTAATCATCTGTTGCTGAAGACATTTTGTCAATAGAGTATTTCTCCTCTGGCTCATCTCTTTCCCCATAGTATCCAATCTCAATCACTTCAATGGCAAGTAGTTGGGGAAAAAGTGGAAGCAGTGACAGACTATTGTCTTGGGCTCCAAAATCACTGCAGATGGTGACTGCAGCCATGAAATTAAAAGATGCTTGCTCCTTGGGAGAAAAGCTATGACAAACATAGCATATTAAAAAGCAGAGACATTACTTTGCCGATAAAGGTCTGTATAGTCAGAACTATGGTTTTTCCAGTAGTCATGTATGGATGTGAGAGTTGGACCATAAAGAAGGCTGAGGACCGAAGACTTGATGTTTCTGAACAGTGGTGTTGGAGAAGATTCTTGAGAGTCCCTTGGACTGTAAGGAAATCAAACCAGTCAATCTTAAAGGAAATCAACCCTGAATATAGGAAATCAATCCTGAATATTCATTGGAAGGACTGATGCTCAAGCTGAAGCTCCAATACTTTGGCTACCTGATGCTAAGAGCCAACTCATTAGAAAAGACCCTGATGCTGGGAAAGATTGAAGGCAGGAGGAGAAGGAAACAACAGAGGACAAGATGGTTGGATAGCATCTCCGACTTGATGGACATGAGTTTGAGCAAATCCCAGGATTTGGTGGATAGGGAAGCCTGGCGTGCTGCAGTCCATGGGGTCACAAAGAGTCGGACATGAATGAGCAACTGAAGAACAAGCTGGCCTCCAAAGACAGGAGATGTAGGACAGTCACTCAGATCTTTATAGTGAGAAATACTCATGGTTTTCAGATGATGGTATATAAAATCCTGGTGGAAATGTCAGTAGATTGGGTGATTGATCAACTTTCAGAAACCATAGTTTTCTTTTACCTTTTCATCAAGTTGTGTTCCTGACTTTCATACTTTACCTAGAGAAGTAGAACATGCGTATCATAATTCGTGCTCTAGTGACTGGACACATTTGGCCCTAAAAGATGTCTGAGATTTCACTTTCTTTTCTGTTGGTTTGATTTCACACTTCAACTGCTTCTTTATTTCCAACTTTCTTCAGTTTATGTGGGGTTCATCTTCCCTCCTTTTTTTCTGCCTAATGATTTAGTAGTTTAAGGCTTCTGTTCTTTAAGAAGTTTTAATTCCCCAGGAACATTATATCTAAACAAAGGCTGACTTCTAGTTTTGACACTTTGGAAACTGTAAATCTGGTGGGTCCCTGGGCCATCACCTTCCTTCAGCATTTCCTGTAAATGATGCAGGGAGCTCAGCAGCTCGCCTCCCTCCACTCACTTTGCTGCTCTTTTGTAGGAAATGCATCAAACAGCTGAGCATTCAGTTTCCCATTTCCACAGTCTGTGTGTTCTGCTTTACTGGAATGTTTGTTTGTCAAGGATGAAGAGCTGCTTGCTAATAATAACTATAATATCGTTATTTCTCAAGCATCTGCTTGTACAGGAAATTTTACCTGCAAGATAAGATTTTCTTATCCCTGCTTATAGATGAGGAAACAGGTTCACAAAAGAGGCTAAGAGATTTGCCTAAATCACACAGCTAGGAGGTAATTTGGGGAAGTTTTAAACTTTAAAAAGGTACAGGAATAGTATGAGGCATGATTGGCAAGGGCTGGCCCTTTTAAAAAAGTAATTTATTAATATATTTATTTTGGTATACTGGGTCTTTTTTGCTATGCAGGCTTTTCTTTAGTTATGGTACTTGGGCTTTTCATTGTGGTGGCTGCTCTCATGGAGAACAGGCTGTACGGAATGCAGGCTTAATAGTTGTGGTGCATGGGTTTAGTTGTCCCATGGCATGTGGGATCTTTCTAGACCAGGGATCAAACCCATCTCCCCTGCATTGGCAGATGGATTCTTAACCACTGAGCAACCAGGGACATCCAGGGCTGAACCTTTTGAAAGATACCTTAGAACTTCCACATGAAAAGGCCCAGGAGGAGGTATATTCATTCTTCATCACATGGATGTTTCCTCGGATTTTGCTGTGCTCTCTGTCCTCCACTATTTGCCCAGACAGGCTGCCCATGAGCTTTGTCTACAGGGACTACAAGCTGAAACTGAATAACAGCACAGTTGTGCTGTGCCACATTGCAGAGGTTGGCACACTGTCCTATCTCTGATTACATTCAGGCCCACAGCTGTCTCTGTTGCTTTTTCATAAGCATGGTTTCTGCAGTTGACCCAAGGGGAAATTTAGACATCCTCCTGTCATAAAATTATGGATCACAGAAAAGAAATAAATTCAGTAGATGACTTTAAATTCTCATAATAGCAAGGTTAGGAAAAAAAATTCCCATTCTGTTTGGAAACAAACTCCACTTTCTATTGAAATGAAAAATGACTTATATCTCACCATTTGGGAGTCAAGTGAGCTGCCTCTCAGGAAGAATATGTGATTCATCTTGTATGAGTGTGGTGTTTGCATGAGGTGACCGTCATGCAGACCTGCCAGGATCCTCAGGCAGAGGCACAGAGAACTTTGGAAGCAGCTGTTTCTGTCAACCTTCTCCCAGACTTTCTAGTCCTAACACCTTCCTAATTGGTACCCAGTGGCTCATTCTGTCTGATCTCCCTGATCTTGCTGGTGACCAACACTCCTCCCTAAACCTCTCTCCTCCAGTTGGTTTCTGTGACTCTACACTATCTTCCTTGCCTCTGGATTACAACTTCTCTGTTCTCACACCTCTGAAATGATAGCATTCTCCAGGGTCCTGTTTCAGGCTTCCTGGGCTTCTCTGGCACACACCACCCTCTGACTAGCATGTGGACTCTTAGCTTAGGGCATCCCTGCCTGTGGTTACCATACGCCTTTGCCCTGAGGTTCAGGCCCTGACTTCCCAGACACTGCTCCTGACCTACCCAGAGTCCAGCCTGACATTCATTTGCTCTGGAATTCCTTCTTGTTCCTTTCCCTCTGTCTTGATGGACAGTTATTTTGCTGGCCCTTCCTGGTCCTGGGGATAGCCTGGCCAGTGTCGGTTGTCTGGTGCTTTCTTGCTTCACTGGCCCTCATTGCAGAACCTGAGATGGGCCTCTCCCACTGTGTGCACTTGTCCAATTCCAAGTCCTAGCTCTTCCTGGTCCCCCTCCTAGCCATACCTGAGAGGTGATACTCTCTATCAGATGCTACATTCTCATTTAACATTGTAGTCTTTATCACCTAGCACACTGTCTTGCATATGGTTTATTTTCCAATAATAGTTCAATTTAATTAACAAAGATTCAGCAAACTGAATTGGAGCTATTATTCACTATACCCGGATAGCACCAGGTAATGTGTATAGAAGATTCTAGAAAGAAAGAGTGGGAAAAATTAAATTTGGTAAGAAAATGTCACTTAAGTGCCCCTGGAAATTTGTTTGTATTATGTGGAGAAGGTTTTGGATCTGTGTTTACCATATAAGGATGTGAGGACGAAGAGAAATCAAATAAGTCACAAAATTTGGTATTTTTCCTCATTCAGAAAATTTGTCTTTTAACTAAGTATGATTCTAAGATTAAATTATTAACTGTGTAGAAAGAATCTCTCAACAACAGTGTTCCCTTTTCCTCTGCAGGAATTTTCTGGGCCAGTTGACATTTTATATTGCACAGTTTAGCAATTGCAATCTAGCATTTTTTATTGTCATACTTTTCCTTGGTTTTCCTGATTTCTCTTTATTATCTGCATGACCATTTAAACTGATATTTGCTAAACATTTAATGGACCTGATTTTCTATTAACATTCATTTTATTCTAAAAGAAATTCGCTTACTAAATCATTTCCTCTGGTAGAAACAGGTCAATGTTGTGGAAAAAAAATCTATAAAAACACTTTTCTAATTATACTCCACTAAAAAAATTAATTAAAAACACTTTTCTGTAGTTCTGTTCTCTTTTCAGCTCTCGTTTATGATTTTCTAAAGCTGATGTGCCTTCCTTTGGAGACATATTAAAGATTTGAATTGTGTATAAAAATAACCATCTGTTTTTCCTAAATAGCTCTATGTCATGCATCAAATAGTTTTCAGATATTGCTGATTTTGAGGACTGATTTCAGGCAACTGTCAGTGGGCTAGCTTGAGACTGTAGCTGTTTTATGCTACTTGCAAAAATATTCAACATAGACATGTATCCCTGGTGAGGAATTTTATTTTTTTAAACTTCATTCATTGGCACTGCCCAAATCAGCAGCAGTGGAACTAATTTACACTTCCCTGGTGAAGTGGGTTGTCATGTGTGGATATCATGTGTGAATTAATTTCCAACATATTTCAGTGATGCTTTGGTGTCCGTGGTGAGTTGGCATCCTCTGCAGCTGGCTTGTCTCTTGAATCTGGCTCTGACTTTACCTTGGGTCTCATTTCTGTACTCATTCCTCCTTCGGGACACATGTTCTTTTTCTTCCTACTTGTGCTTTGTCTTTTCTCCTTCATAATTCACCATGCCTCCCTTGACATCTTGGATATTTTGACAATTCTTCTTAAGGCTCATAGAAATTCTTTTCTGTGACAAACCTGTATTAAGGTCTCTGTCCAATTCCTGATTTGAAGTTGCCCCACCCATAGCCACTTCTGAGGCCATGAGACCCCTGCTTCTGCCCAGGACTAATTGAACTGAGTGACAGTCATAGCCACCTGATTCAGGGAAACTACAGGTAGAAGTGATTCTTTCTCAGAGGAATTTAGAATTGTAACACAGAATTTGAGCCAATAGGATGATGGCAGACGCTTGTGCAAGACCAGGTAAAGTCGCGACTGGTACCCAAGGGGGGCCATGCAAAGCAAATGCAGCCAGACTAGGAAAGGAGGAAGGGAACTGGAGGGAAGAAGAGAGGGGAGAAGCCACATGCTTTCTGAGAGCATGGTGACTTCTCCTGTATTTGGAATTCAGTCTATCTTTGTCTTGTCCAAACATGCTTCATTTTTCTTTTTTTATGTTCTTAAGAAATATTACCTTTAATTAACTTTCTCTTCATTACCTGCTCCATTTGAGGCAGCAACATTGCCATAGGGAAAACATGGGTGACTGAGGGTCACTTGCCCACTTTGTTAATCAAAGTAATTAGTGATAACTGCAACAGTGCTGTGTGTGTATTAAACCACCTCAGGCATGTCTGACCATTTGTGACCTTATGGATTCTAGCCCGCCAGGCTCCTCTGTCCATGGGATTCTCTGGGCAAGAATACTAGAGTGGGTTGCCATTCCCTTCTCCAGGAAATCTTCCTGACCCAGGGATCGAAACCACATCTCTTGTGTCTCCTGCATTGGCAGGAAGGTTCTTTACCACTAGCACTGCCTGAGAAGCCTGTCTCAACAGACAGCCCCCCCAGTACACCAGAAGTATATTTCTCATTTGCCTAAAATCTGATGTGGTTTGGGAGGCCTTCTTCCATCCAATAGCTGCATTATCTGGAACATGGAAACATTATGGTTGCCAAAGTAGGAAAAGAAACAGAGATGGAGGAGGCAGAATAACTCATAATTGCATTAGGTTGGATTGACAAAAGCCATTGGGGGCTCTAATCACAAGTCATTATACAGAACTCATCTTAACTCTGTGGATATGCAGGACACATAAGTGCGTAAACAGAACACTGGATGAGTCCCAGCTGTTTACGCTGTACTCATGTTTGCCTCCCGTATCCAATGGCTTGGTCAAATGCCCTGACAACTGACTGTGGGGAAGCTTGGTGGCTGAAACTTCTGGGTTACTGCTGTGTACTGCAGACAGTATAGCTGTTCAAGGAGACAGCAAGGGAGGCTGCCAAGCCTAGCAGGTAAGAGCATGAGCTGTCAAGGAGCCAGGCCAGACTGGCTTGATTGGACACTCCTTCCCCAGGCCTGGAAAGCTGCAATGCCAGACTTCTGATATACACTCCCAGGTCACCCTGCATTTGCCCACCTTCCAGTCACACTTTCAGCACAAATGTGGTACGGGTCATTCAACAAAGGAATGACTATTAAAGAACATAACTTAAAAAAAGAAAGTTTAACATAATTTATACTTTGAAGTGGTTCTGGATCGAAGGGTAATACAGCAAATGATTGCGAACATGGCCTCTTGTATTGGGATCCTTGGGTTGAAGTCTCAGCTCTGCTATTTGCTAGCTATGTGACCTCAGGTAAGATTTTTTAACTTCTGTGTGTCTCACTTTCCTATTTTCTCAGATTTTAAAATGTCAGTGCTTTCCCCCAGGTTTGTTTTAAGAATTAAATGGGCTAGGATATACAAAATGCTTAGAGGAAAGCCTAACACATGGTGTGTATTTTGCATTCTTATTATTTAAAACAAACATGTTGGGAGGCTGTACAATTATTACATTTCTGCTACTTTGAGATGAAGCACATTGGGAAATCCTTCTAGGTAGTTCTTTCAAATACAAGTCATGATCATATAAGATTAGCATCTCACAACTCTTTTTGAATTGATTAACTGAAGGTGTCATTCATCCATTTGACATGTTCTCCTTACATGTTAGGCTCCGGCCTAACTAAAGAACTTCCCATTCTTCCAATGCACTGACTTCTGCTCTGTCCACTTCCATGTGTCTGTGCCTGCAAATGCTACCTTTTCTCCAGTTACTATGAGAGACTTGCTACGAAAGAGCCTTCCTACTGTCTACAGTCAGCTTGTCTTCTTGTGCCTCAGATCCCATCCCTTCTCATCTTCTCAAAGGCTTTGCTTCTTCAACCATCAGTTTCCCTTGACTACTTATTCTTTTCTACTACCAGTAGAATATTTTGTGATATTTCCCATCTTAAAAAAATCTTTCTGGACCAAAAATTTCCCTCTAACTAATACGTCATTTCTCTGCTTTTCTTTGTTACAACATTTTGTACCAAATTATCTGTATTTACTGTGTCCACTTTCATTTCTCCCATTTTTCCAGTCTAGTCAAGCTTTTGCCCACCCCCCCCCCCACCTTACACAATTGCAAAGACCACCAAACAACTCCATGTTGCTACAACCAATGACCAAATCTCAGCCCCCATCTTAGATGTGTGACACAATTGATAAATTCTCTCCTTTCAGAAATATTTTCTTCAAGTGGTTTCTAAGGGATACTTTTTTGGTTTGCACTTATTTTCAAGTGCCTTTGTTAAAGCCCTTTCCTCTTCCCAATGTTTACTTATGGCTGGGGTGGGCTTAGACTCAGTTCTTAGCTCTCTCTTTATCTACTCTTGCATCCTAAGTGATAACATCCAGACCTATTTCTCGAAATGTTCTCTTATTTTGATGGCTTCCCAATGTATACTCCTAGCCTTGACTTTTCTCCTGAATTCCAAAGTTTCATATCCTAAAAAGTGGCCAAACACTGATGTTCAGTCAATAACTCCAAGTTCACTTATCTAATGTTGTACATGAATGCCAGTCCTTTCCCCTAGTGCTCCCAGACCTATTTCTTCTTTCCTGTTTTTATTTCAGTTAGTAATAGAAGCCATGAAATTAAAAGACGCTTACTCCTTGGAAAGAATGTTATGACCAACCTAGATAGCATATTCAAAAGCAGAGACATTACTTTGCCAACAAAGCTCCGTCTAGTCAAGGCTATGGTTTTCTCAGTGGTCATGTATGGATGTGAAAGTTGGATTGTGAAGAAAGCTGAGCTCCGAAGAATTGATGCTTTTGAACTGTGGTGTTGGAGAAGACTCTTGAGAGTCCGTCAGACTGCAAGGAGATTCAACCAGTCCATCCTAAAAGAGATCAGTCCTGGGTGTTCATTGGAAGGAGTGATGCTAAAGCTGAAACTCCAATATTTTGGCTACCTCATGCAATGAGTTGACTCCTTGGAAAAGACTCTGATGCTAGGAGGGACTGGGGGCAGGAGGAGAAGTGGACGACAGAGGATGAGATGGCAGGATGGCATCACCGACTCGATGGACATGAGTTTGAGTGAACTCTGGGAGTTGGTGATGGACAGGGAGGCCTGGTGTGCTGCAGTTCATGGGGTCGCAAAGAGTCGGACACCACTGAGTGATTGAACTGAGCTGAACTGAATATCATCATTTTCTCAGTTGATTAGGTTACAAACATTGACACTTTCATCTTCATGCTTTCACATCTCACCTTCAGTTCATCGGCAGATCCAGGTATTTGCACCCTCAAGATATATCCAGAATCTGACCTTTCTGTTACAACCTTAATCCAAGTCATTATCACCTCTGTTTTGTGATGCTTTGATCACATCCAAACTTGCCTTGTCATCTTCTTATGTGTCCTGAGCACCACTTCCCTTGCTTTGCTGCTGCTGGTGCTAAGTAACTTCAGTCATGTCTGACTTGGTGCGACCCCATAGATGGCAGCCCACCAGGCTCCCCCATCCCTGGGATTCTCAAGGCAAGAACACTGGAGTGGGTTGCCATTTCCTTCTCCAATGCATGAGTGTAAAAAATGAAAGTGAAGTCGCTTTACATAGTACCAAAAGCTATCTTTAAAAAATTAATCAATGTCTGTAAAACTGTGTGGTCTAGATCCATGCTACTTTCCTTACCTCCAACCCAACCACATTGGTCTTCATGCTACTCCTCCAGCACATCAAGCATGCCATGGCCTCAGAACAGTACTGTTTATTCCTTCAGGTTACAACACACTTCACTCAGAATATTTTATTTTGTTCTTATGCTATTGTATTTTTAATAGAAGTATATGTGGCGCTAGTGGTAAAGAACCTGTCTGCCAATGCGGGAGACATAAGAGACGTGGGTTTGATCCATGGGTTGGGAAGATCTCCTGGAAGAAGGCTTTGCAACCTACTGCAGTATTCTTGCCTGGAGAATCCAATGGACAGAGGAGTCTGGTAGGCTACGGTTCATAGGATCTCAAAGAGCTGGACATAACTGAAGTGACTTAGCACGCATGCATGCACGCACAGCACACACTTGATTTACAATATTGTAATAGTTTCTAGTGTACACATAGTGATTCAATATCTTTATAAATTATCTTCCATTTAAAGTTACTACAAAACGATGGATATATTTCCCTGTACTATACAATATGTCATTGTTGCCTATTTATTTTATATATAGTTCAGTTCAGTCACTCAGTCGTGTCTGACTATTTGCGACCCTATGAATCGCAGCACGCCAGGCCTCCCTGTCCATCATCAACTCCCAGAGTTTACCCAAACTCGTCCATTGAGTCGGTGATACCATCCAGCCATCTCATCCTCTGTCGTCCCCTTCTCCTCCTGCCCGCAATCCCGCCCAGCATCAAGGTCTTTTCCAATGAGTCAACTCTTCACATGAAGTGGCCAAAGTATTGGAGTTTCAGCTTTAGCATCAGTCCTTCCAATGAACACCCAGGACTGATCTCTTTTAGGATGGACTGGTTGGATCTCCTTGCAGTCCAAGGGACTCTCAAGAGTCTTCTCCAACATCACAGTTGAAAAACATCAATTCTTCAGCACTCAGCTTTCTTTACAGTCCAACTCTCACATCCATGCATGACCACTGGAAAAACCATAGCCTTGACTAGATGGACCTTTGTTGGCAAAGTAATATCTCTGCTTTTGAATATGCTATCTAGGTTGGTCATAACTTTCCTTCCAAGGAGTAATTAGTTTGTATCTTTTAATCCCATACCCCTATCTTACCCCTCTCCCTGATAACTAATGGTTTCTTTTGCTGTACAATAGCTTTTAAGTTTAATTAGGTCCCAATTTTTTACTTTTGCTTTTATTTATTTTGTTTTGGGGATAGATAAAAAAATCTTGCTATAATTTATGTCAGAGTTCTGCTTATGGTTTCTTCTAGAGTTTTATCTTTTCAGGTCTTACATTTAGGTCTTTAATCCATTTTGACTTATTTTTGTACACAGTGTGAGAAAATATTCTAATATTGTCTAATAGCCATCCAGTTTTTCCAGCACCACTTACTGAAGAGACTGTCTTTTCTGCTTTATTTATTCTTGCCTCCTCTGTCATAGATTAATTGAACATAGGTGTGTGGGTTTACATCTGAGCTTTCTATTATGTTCCATGATGTGTGTGTCATATTTTGTGCCAATACTATTCTATTTTGATTAACTGTAGCTTTGCAGTATAGTTTGAAATCAGGCAGCATGATACCTCAAGTTTTGTTCTTCCTGTGCAAGATTATTTTGGCTATTCAGGGTCTTTGGTAGTTCATACAAATTTTAGGAATAATTTATTTTACTTTTGTGAAAAATGTTATGGGTCTTTTGGTAGGGATTGCATTAAATCTGTAGTACACTTTGCATAGCATATTAATTTTAGCATTATAAATTCTTCCAATCGAAGAACACAGCATGCCTCTCCATTTCTTTTCATTGTTTAGTTACTCAGTCATGTCTGACTCTTTACAACCCCATGTACTACAGCACACCAGGCTTCCCTGTCCTTCACGATATCCTGGAGCTTGCTCAAACTCATGTCCATCAAGTCAGTGATGCCATCCAACCATCTCATCCTCTATTGTCCACTTCTCTTCCTACTATCAATCTTTCCCAGCATCAGAGTTTTTTCTAATAAGTCAGCACTTCTCATCAGGTGGCTAAAGTATTGGAGCTTCAGCTTCAGCAGTAGTCCTTCCAATGAATATTCAAGGTTGGTTTTCTTTAGGATTGACTGGTTTGATCTTGCCGTCCAAGGGACTCTCAAGAGTCTTCTCCAGCACTGCAGTTTGGAAACATCATTTCTTTGGTGCTCAGCCTTCTTTATGGTCCAACTCTCACATCCATACATGACTACTGGAAAAGTCATAGTTTTGACTAGATGGACCTTTTTTGACAAAATAATGTCTCTGTTTTTAAATGTGCTGTCTGTGTTTGTCAGAGATCTTCCAAGGGGCAAGCATCTTTTAATTTCATGGCTGCAGTCACCTTTTGCCCTGATTTTGGAGCCCAAGAAAATAAAGTCTCTCACTATTTACATTGTTTCCCCATCTGTTTGCTATGAAGTGATGAGACTAGGTGCCATGATCTTGGTTTTTTGAATGTTGAGTTTTAAGCCAGCTTTTACACACTCCTCTTTCACTTTCATCAAGAGGCTCTTTGCTTTCTGCCATAAGGGTTGTGTCATCTGCATATTTGAGGTTATTGATATTTCTTCTGGCAATCTTGATTCAAGCTTGTGAGTCATCCAGCCTGGCATTTGTCATGATGTACTCTGTATGTAAACTAAATAAGCAGGGTGACAATGTGCAGCCTTGACTTACTCATTTCCCTATTTTGAACCAGTCTGTTGTTCCATGTCCATTTCTAACTGTTGCTTCTTGACTTACATACATGTTTCTCAAGAGGCAGGTAAGGTGGTCTGGTATTTCTATTTCTTTAAGAAATTTCCACAGTTGTTTTTGTGATCCACACAGTAAAAGGCTTTAGGGTAGTCAACAGATGGATCACAGCCTTGTCTGAGTCAATGAAACTATGAGCTATGCCATATAGGGCCGCTACTTTTTACCATTTTCAAATTCCTTCAAATTCCTTTCAAAGTTTGAAATGCATAGGTCTTTCAACTCCTTGGATAGGTTTATTCCAAGGTATTTTGGCCTTTCTAGCACAGTTTTAAATGGGATTGTTTTCTTGCTTTCTCTTTCTACTGGCTCTTTATTAATGTACAGAAAAGCAACAGATTCCTGCATAATAATCTTGTATCCTCCAACTTCACTGAATTCATTTCTTGGTTCTAATTTTTTGGTGGAAATTTTAGGGTTTTTTATGCACAGTTCTACCTCTTCCCTTCTCACCTGGATGTCTTTTATTTTTTTTCTGATTGCTATGATAAGGCTTCCACTACTAAGTTAAACACCGGTAGTGAGAGTGGACATCCTTGTCTTATTCCAGATTTTACAGAAAAAGCTTTCCTCTGTCTACTATTGTTGTTGTTCTGTCACTAAGTCCCATCTGAGTTTTTGCAACCTCATGAACTGCAACACGCCAAGCTTCCCTTTCCTTCACCATTTTCCTGCATTTGCTCAAACTCATGTCTATTAAGTCAGTGATGCCATCTAACCGTCTCTACCTCTGTTGCCCCCTTCTTCTCTTGCCTTCAGTATTTCCAAGTATCACGGTCTTTTCCAATGAGGCAGCTCTTGGCATCAGGTGGCTAAAGTATTGGAGCTTCAGCACCAGTTGTTCCAATGAATATTCAGAGTTGATTTTCTTTAGGATTGACTGGTTTGTTCTAGCTGTCCAGGGGACACTCAAGAGTCTTCTCCAGCACCACAGTTGAAAAGTATCAATTCTTCAGTGCTCAGCCTTCTTTGTGGTTCAACTCTCACATCCTTACATGACTACTGGAAAAACAATAGTTTTGACTATATGGACCTTTGTTAGCAAAGTGATGCTTTTTAATATACCATCTAGGTTTGTCATAGCTTTTCTTTCAAAGAGCAAGTGTCTTTTAATTTCATGGCTTCAGTCACCATCTGCAGTGATTTTGGAGCCCAAGAAATTGAAATCCAACACTGTTTCCATAGTTTGCCCATCTATTTGACATGAAGTGATGGGACCAGAAGCCGTGATCTTAGTTTTTTGAATGTTGAGTTTTAAGCCAGCATTTTCACTCTGCTCTTTCACCTTCATCAAGAGGCTCTTTAGTTCCTCTTCATTTTCTGCCATTAGTGTTATCATCTGCATATCTGAAGTCATTTATATTTCTCCTGGAAATCTTTATTCCAGCTTGAGAGTCATGCAGCCAGCATTTTGTGTGATGTACTCTGCATATAAGTTAAATAAACAGAGTGACAATATACATGTTTGACATATTCCTTTCCCAATTTTGAACCAGTCTGTTGTTCATGTGCAGTTCTGTTATTTCTTGACCTGCATACAGGTTTCTCAGGAGGCAAGTATGGTTCTTAGATGTCTGTTAAGTCCAACTTCTCTATTGTGTCATTTATGAACACTGTTGCTTTATTGATATTCTGTCTGGATAATCTGTCCATTGATGTAAGTGCAATGTTGAAGTCACCTATTATATTCGTATTATTGTCAATTTCTCCATTTATATTTGTTGGTATTTGTGGTATAGGTTTAGGTGCTCTTGTATTGGGTGCCTATATGTTAATAAGTGTAATATCCTCTGTATTGGTCCCTTTGTCACCCTATAATACCTTTCTTTGTCTTTCGTGATAGACTTTAAAGTTTATTTTTGTCTGATATGAGTATTGCTGCCCCACTTTCTTGCCATTTCTATAGGCATGAAGTGTATTTCTCCATCCCCTCACTTTCAGTGTTCATGTCTTAGCCCTGAAGAAAGTCTTTTGTTGGCAGCATAGTGAAGGGTCTTTTTATTTTATTTAATCAGCCACTCTACCCTTTTTGATTGATGCTTTTAGACTGTTGACATTTAAAGTAGTTATTGATAAGTATTTACATATTGCCACTTATTTATTTTTCAGTTGTTTTTGTTATTTTTTTCTGTTTGTTTCTTCTGCTATCTGTTTCTTCCCTTGTTGGCATAGAATATTTTAATGTGGTACTTCCATGCATTTCACTTCATTTCCATTAATTCCTAAGCCAATTCATGTCTTATCCACTCAGTTCATTCAAAGTTTTAGAAAATGTCACTTCCTCAAAGCTATCTTCCGTGATGAGTTTTGTCTAAAATATCAGTCCTCAATCTCTGCGTTCCTCTACTGTGCTTTATTGCACTTCTTAAATTTACATTATGTGTGCTAAGTTACCTCAGTTATATCTGACTCTTTGCCACCCTCTGGACTATAGCCTGCCAGGCTCTTCTGTCCTTGGGATTCTCTAGGTAAGAATACTGAAGTGGCTCTCCATGCCCTCCTCCAGGGGATCTTCCTGACCTGGGGATCAAACCCATGTCTTCTATGTGTCCTGACTTGGAGGTGGATTCTTTACCACTAGCACCACCTGGGAAGCCCCAATGATCTAGGAAGAGATGAAACTCTGTAAAACTATTCATATAGTAGTAGATAAAGCACACAAATTCTCTACTTTTATGGATACTAGCTAGGAGAATGAGGGAGAGAGAAAAAATATATATTTATGTGTGTGTGTATATATTTACATGTGTAATGTAAATATATATATATACACACACACATCTATATATGTATAAGGAGAGAGAGAAAGAAGATATGCAGATACACACACATATATATCTTTTCTTCCTCATTCTCTTAGCTGGTATCCATATCAGTAGAGAATTTGTGTGCTTTATCTACTAATATATGAATGATTTGCGCAGAGTTTCATCTCTCCCTAGATCTTTCCTTTCTCCAGTTTTTCTTCTGCCAACTCCTTCTCAATAAGTCAGTTCGTTCACAGTTTTTGGGAAATCTTCTTCAGGGTAGAGCTAGGAAAGGATTCTATGGCTTCATAGAACTCCATTCTCAATCCTTATCATGGTACTCATCACATTATACAGCGGTTTTCTGTTTCTCTAGCTGAGCAGCACACAGGCATGCTTTCTGGCGCTTGGCTATATTTGCCTCTGAACCATTTCTCCAGGAAGAGTCCTAGAGAAGAGCTTCATCCCTGCAGATAGGAGGAGACTATGCCTTCTCCTTCCTATAGAAGAGTTGCCTTTTTCTTCTGTGGCTAAGAATCACAATTCTCTGCCAGAACTCAGCCTTCCAATCTGCAGAAAAACTGGATTTTGTCTACCATATTGCAGAGACTGTCATATGAAAGGCTGTGAAATTGCAGGAAGCTGTAAAGACCATTGAACTGTGAAGGGAAGGAAGAGCTGCCTGGATAACCATGCTGTGGCCACCATAATGACTTACATTAGAGCAGAAGGAAGCTCCAGGCAGGTTTTAGTCTGTCAGTTTTTCTATTATCCTCAAGACTGAGCATGAAACATTCATTATAACACATCCTTATTGATTCAACTGATGAAAATATATTGATATTAATAACATGCAGCACTAAGGCACTGGAGATAATAACACAATTGATTGAAAATATAACATGTTTCAGAATATGTTTATGTGGTAGTTCCAGGCATTTCATTTCTATTCATAACTAAGCCAGCAATTAGGTAATTTGGGAATTGCCTCATCAAGCTATATAACCATGTTTATTTAGTACTTATATGATTACCTAGCAGAAATAGTTTGATTGATTGTTATCAATAGAGTTTAATTTGAGGCCCAAAGAAGAAAATCTGTTCAAAATGACTAACATTTTAAAATCATGGAGCTGGGGTTTTAAATAGCTTACATACAGTCACTAAAAATAATGTTCTTTTGGGGTATTTTTAATATTGTATCCTCTTCGGAAGTTTCAAAAATAGAGCATCCTTTGTTTTTGCTTGGGGATCTAACTTAGGTCCTTGTCTTTGATATTTAGATTATTATGATAAGGCATAGGAAAAGAACTTTTTTCATGTATTTTACTTTGTGTCTTCACTTTTATCTTGGGAATCATTTTTTTGAATCATTTTCTTGGCTTATATTCAATAAGATGAGATTGTCAGCAATAATGAGCTCACTAAGATATGCAATGTCAAAATATACCATTGTTTGATGCATTGCACAAAATAATTATAAAAATTATGATTTAAAAAATCTAAATTTTAATGACCTTCAATCAACTTCTCTCAGTTTGTCATATTGTTTTCTGTTTTTTATTTCTATGTGTACCTATTCTATGCCGTCATATTTAGAACGTCATATGTGTTTACAATACGTATTTAGAATGGCATTCACAAAATTTTGTATTTTGCTCTATTGTTTTATCATTTTACAAATTTTCTTGCTTTTGTATTAATTTTATAATGGCAACATAATATTTCATATAGTTCTATAGTTGTCTCTTCAATTTTCATCTTGTAAATAATATTGCAATGGAAATATTTATGTCTATTTAATAATATATAAATGATGTCTATTTAATATACTACATGAAGTATAGTTTCACATACTTTATTCTTCTATTAAGGTATTCCTGTGAGTAATCTTACTGAATCAAGTTTTATGAAATTTTGTTAGCGTCATAAAATATATTTCCAAATTACTTTTCAAGAGGATTTGACAAATAAAATTGCCCCTATTGGTGTATACAGTTAAAAATATATTGATCAGGATTATGGATTTTACTTAAACTATTTGTTAATGCTGTGTGTGAAAAACAATGCCCTGTTTCGGTATTTTTGGTGGCTTCAAAGATATTAAATACTTGTTTTGCAATTGTGTTTTTCTCTTATGTGAATTATCTTTTCATACCCTTTGTTTATTTATTGAGGTGTAGGTACTTTTGTGCCAAATTTTATGTACCTTCATGCTTCCTGGAAATATTTTCTTAGTCCTTTGTTTTCTTTCTTATCTTAGTTATGTTAGTCTTTATTGTACCAGGGATTTAAATATTTATTCAATTGAATCTGTAGATTATTTTTCGTTTACAGTTGTCATTCCTCCTGTGGCGGATTCATGTTGATATATGGCAAAACCAATACAATACTGTAAAGTAATTAACCTCCAATTAAAGTAAATAAATTTATATTTAAAAATAAAATAAAAAAAGATGGTTATAAATTTTTAAATCCTATAGTCCATTGATTTTCTTTGATTAAAATTTCATATTTGCCTCAACATGTGAAATTTGTTTTAGTCAATCACTGCAGATGGTGATTGCAGCCATGAAATTAAAAGACGCTTACTCCTTGGAAGAAAAGTTATGACCAACCTAGATAGCATATTCAAAAGCAGAGATATTACCTTGCCGACTAAGGTCCGTCTAGTCAAGGCTATGGTTTTTCCTGTGGTCATGTATGGATGTGAGAGTTGGACTGTGAAGAAGGCTGAGTGCCGAAGAATTGATGCTTTTGAACTGTGGTGTTAGAGAAGACTCTTGAGAGTCCCTTGGACTGCAAGGAGATCCAACCAGTCCATTCTGAAGGAGATCAACCCTGGGATTTCTTTGGAAGAAATGATGCTAAAGCTGAAGCTCCAGTACTTTGGCCACCTCATGCGAAGAGTTGACTCATTGGAGAAGACTTTGATGCTGGGAGGGATTGGGGGCAGGAGAAGAAGGGGACGACAGAGGATGAGATGGCTGGATGGCATCACCGACTCGATGGACATGACTCTGAGTGAACTCCAGGAGTTGGTGATGGACAGGGAGGCCTGGCGTGCTGCTAGTCATGGGGTCTCAAAGAGTCAGGCACGACTGAGCGACTGAACTGAACTGAACTGAAAGGGATGTGATTATTACTTTATATTGTAGACTTTTATTCGTACATCAATCATTAAATAACACAAGATCATTTAAAATGCCCTGTTGGCAGTATTAAATTTTGGAAGCTTATTTGATAATATGCATTGTTGAGTCAATTAATATTCTAGGCACAAGGAAATGAAAAATGATAATGTCATTTTGATCACTAAGGAGTTCAGAGTTTAAGCAAGGAAGGAGGTCAGGGAACAGTTCTTACATAGCAATGTTTTGTATTTCACACTGACCACTGAGTCACAATGCTGGGAAACAAAACTCGGTTCTCTTTTGATTTTCTTCTCTGTCTGTCACTCTCATTTGTCTTGCCTTTTCTTTTCGTCTGGCTGCTCCTGAATGCTCTTTGGCTTGCTTCTCTTCCTCTTATCCTTTCCCCTTTCCTCCCCCTCCCACTTTTCTTTCTTTCCCTCCCTCTTTATTCGTCTTCTTCTGCCTCGTTCAGCACCATTCTCTTCCTCCTACGTCTCTCCCACTACCTTTCCTTCACCCATACGTTCAGAAAAAATAAACGTTGTCTCTCTCTAGAGAGACATGCATTTCTAAATCAATGGTAAGACAGTTAAAGCATGGTCTTAGGAGCTAAGCCAACTAGAATTCAGATCTTTGGCCTTATCTCTACCAGTTGTATCAACATAAGCAATTGCAGGAAGTCCTTATCTTTCTTAGTTCTGATATCCATGAATTTAAATCCCCACAGTTTAACTTACTAATACTAATCATTCAATGACGTGAAAAGTGAAAGTGAAGTCGCTCAGTCGTGTCCGACTTTTTGCGACCCGGTGGACTGTAGCCTACCAAGCTCCTCCTCCTTCCATGGGATTCTCCAGGCAAGAGTACTGGAGTGGGTTGCCATTTCCTTCTCCAGGGGGTCTTCCCGACTCAGGGATCAAACCCGGGTCTCCCTCATTCCAGGCAGATGCTTTAACCTCTGAGCCACCAGGGAAGCCCTCAATGACATGATTCAAATTTAAATTACTCAGCATGTTGACTGTGAATTTCATAACTTATAAAATTCCCTACGAGTTTCTCAGACTACAAACCACAGTGTAAATAATAGATGGACATCATGATCAGTGACCTGTTTATATGACTTTTTTCAAAGCCTGTGGGTGATTGGTCACTGTTAAATAAAAGCATCTCATTCTTTTTCATGCTAAATATGGCCAATTTAATTTTTTAATGCTTTCTCCAATTTAGTCTGAAACTATTATTTAAAAAAAAAATGTAGCTTTCACAAACCAGGGGAAAATACAGAGCATTCATAAAGCCTCCATTTGTGATTAAAACTGAGGGTTCTCCATTGCCAGTGACTAAGTGCACATGCCTGGGCATAGCACTAAGGTCTCTCTTTTTGGGTACCATCCTGCTGATCCAACCTCATCCAATAATCCACCCTATATTTTAGCAGCTACCTCGTTTCCTTCCTGTTCTCCAAACAGTGTTTATTCTCAGCTCAGTGTCCTTACTGTTGCCTTTTTCTTGTTTTAAATGTCCTTCCCTCTCATTTCTATCCAAATGAAGCCCACTCTTTAAAGCCCAGATCAAGCCACATTTCTCAAAGAGTTCTTCCTTGCTGCTCCTTTTCCCACCAACCTGGACTTTCCCTGGCCTTTTCTAACACTTATTGTTCACACCAGTGCCTTTTGACACTAAGTCTTTCAAGGACTTGTTATATGGCTAAACTGCGGTTTGAGTTTCTGGGGCGGGTTGGGGGGGGGGGTCTCTCAATCTACTGTCAATTTCCATTTAGTTTACAACCAGTTATCCACAGTTTGCTAAGGTGGCTCTGTGAAGCCAGAGGCTTTGTTTTGTCCATCTCTGTATTCTATAATGCCTAACATATAGTAGGAGCTTCATAAAAAATTATTAAATAAGCAAAGAAACAAGTAGGTATGATTTAGCATTTTAAAAATGCAGTTCAATCTGATTTTTTCCCATCCATATGGGGAAATATGTCTCCCTTAATTATTCTAAAACTATCCATCATGTGTCTCTTTTCAGTCTTTTTGGGAGACAAACTTCTCAGAGGGCTATTTCAACAAACTGGGTAACTATTACATGGCATCTCACAAGCCCCTTTGTGTGGGTTCACAGGGGACTAGCATTCTTCTTAGACATGTTTATTGGGTTCTGAACCACAATAGGACTAATTTTTATTTTAAATTGTTTTAAGATATTTCACAATCAATTGAGTGCAATGTGAAAATGTAATCAGTCATTTTTTGTTCCATACAATAAAGACACTAGCTGAAATATATATGTATATTTCTTTCTGAATTGATTGGCTATTTTCATATCATTAAGATATAGCATAAACACTCTCTAATCAGCTAATTCTAAATGACATCATCATCCTAAAATTACAGACACAAAATGAACAGTAACAGCAAGCCATTCTGTCTTTTTAAAGTTAAATATATTTTTCTGTAAGTGCATATGTGTTTACTATATATATATATACCTACACATTTACGCACATATGTATATATATTTTATATATAGCCTTGTGTCCATTAACACATTCTGCTACACAATTTCTCCAGAAAATACTATGTACATTGATATAAATATAGAAAGCAGAGAAAGAAAATTTAAACTTCTTTGATGTTTTATATTCAGAAAAGAGTGACAGACAGATTGAAATTTAAAAGTTAAAAACATGAGTTTCTGAGGGACCCCTGAGTGGACATTTGACTGTTCAGAGGATAACAGGTAGGGAGTGTCTAGAGTGGGATGCTCAGTCATGTCCAATTTTTCAATCTTTCTTACTTTAATACATTTAAACTTAATACATTTAATACAAAGAGGAAAGGGAATCTTCAAAGTTTTTCTGAGTTGAATATGTCTGTGTTAGTGGCGTTGTATTTGATGAATGAATCAAGTGAAACTATAATCAGATATCTATCTTGTCATAAATTTCACCTTGTCCTAAAGGATTTTCAAATTGCCCATCAGTCAAACCCCATTTAAATGATGGCTTCCTGCCGTTTCACACATGGCAACCGTGGCAGAATCATCCAGCTGTGGCCCAGTCTTAGCTGGTTGATTATACCATGTGCCTTTCAGGATCTTTAAGGGTGCTGTCTCACTGGCTTCATTATCCACCCCGTGAAGCCACAATGCTCAGCTTAGGGGGCAACTCGAGAAGAGGAGAATGCTGTCTTTTCGTGTGTTCAATCAGAATAGAGGAGATAGATGACATTGAAATAGAAAGTTCATCTTGGTCAGACAAAAATAAAAAATGAAAATGACCCTGTCTTTGACTTTATGTGTTGGGAGTCTGCACATGACTGTATAGATTTTTAAAAGACACTCTTAATATTCTAAGACACTTGTAGGACAGCCTTACACAAATATCATGTCTTTTTCTTTATTTTTCCCTGTGTTTGAAGCTATTGAAACCAGGCATATCTGATTTATGAGGCCATTCCAGGTCCACAGAACACAGTCAAGAGATTTAACATAGTTAGATGGTCTCTGCAGTATGCTTCATGAGACGGTGCTGATCTGCTTCTCAGGTCGAACTATCAATCAGCCCCACTCTGACCATGCTCAGGTAGGACCAAACTGGAATTCTGAAACATTCCCAGCAATTTTTGATCTGTCACTTAGCATGAACTCCTGCTTCTCCAAAGAAATTCAGCAGAGCTTAAACTCATTCATATTCACTCGGTGCACTGCAGTTTTTTGGTGAGGTGGCAGCAGCAGGGAACTGCTTGTAACGCACTTTTCAAAAACTGATTATAATTCAGGAATGGCAGTGAAGATTCTTATGGAGCATAAGAAATAACAGCAATAACCTTTCTAATTACAAGGAAGACTAATGCATTGACTGAGAAAATCACTGGAAAGAGGGGCTGAGCTGTTCCTTGAGGCTGTAGTTGTTCAGCAAGCGAGCAGAATGTGTGCAGAACATGTCTCTGTGCAGAGCGAGAGAGCTCCAGCCTGAGCTAAAGGGAAAGAGTGCCGGAGTCCAGTGAAGCAGTCTTGGGATGGAAGTTTACATCTAGAATTTGAAGCTTGGCAACACGCCACAACTACACTAAGGTAGAAAACCAGGCAGAGAAGAGCCATAGTTCTCAACTGGTTTTCCAAGGCCTTCGAAATTGCATTGCCAAATTTTAATTAATGTGCAAAATTTACTTTTGCTGCAACCAAAGATATATATAGTTTGGCTATGTACAAAATGACTGTACATTAGAACATTGAGTTGTGTAGCAAGCATAGAGAGGTTATGAAATTGTCTGCCATGTTCCAATGAATATGCAATCATCCCTTGTTACTGGCTTAGTCTCTTCTTTTGCTTGCTTTAAAAATATATTATTCATTGGGAAATGCTTATGCTCTTCTCTTTCCTACACACTGTCTTGGGCTATCTTTGCTTTGCCTGTGGCTTCATTTAGAATCTAAGTAGGGATGACTTCTCGCAGGTCTTGAGTCTGATTCCACCACTTATTACCTCTGAGATTAAGTAAAAGGTGCCTTACCTATAATGAGTGAATTACAGCATCTGTCTTAAAGAATTGATATGAAAATAAAATAGTGTAGGTAAAGCAATAAATAGATTTAAGTATTACTATGGGTGAATATGCCTCTGGCCCGGTTCCTTGGCCTCAGAGTCCATATTCATCTGTCTCCCAGATATCTCTGCTGGTTACTTTATACACATATCACTGGTCATGCCCACATTTAACATTTTCTCCAAAACTTTTTCCACATGAATTCTCTGTCATCAGTTAATGACTCTCCTATAAACTTAATAGACAGGTTAATCAAGATCACTCTTGATTTCCTTCCTTTCATTCCCCACACTCAATCATTAATTTTAACCAACTTAATTTTGAGTCTGAACCCTCTTTTCCATCCCTTTCTATCATCACCTTAACTCAGGATCTTTGCAGCTGTCATATTACTCTAAAGTCGTCCAAGCTGGTCTTCTTTTCAAGCCTTGCTCCTCTCAAATGCATTCTTGACTCTGCTGCCAGATCAATATAGGTGAAAGACAAAACTGACCATGCATTTTCTTGCTTAAAGCCTTAGAGGATCCACAACTCCTACAAAATAAAGAACATCAGAGCACAGAATATAAGGTCATCTTCCTACCTCTCCAGGTTTGTCTTCTTTCATTCCCTGCTGTACACCAACTATACCCTTCCTCCTTCTGCTCTCTTACAATGAAGGTGTTTCTTTTCCCTGTCCAGGGCTTGTCCCCTGCTCTCTGCTCAGTAACACTGCTTCCTCTGAATCTTTGCCCATTAACCATTTCCCTTCTGTCCTGTATCTGTAATTTCTGTCTCTCTTCTCATTGTTCCTTCAGATCATTTACATGTTCTCATGTATATAATCTTCACCAATAGTCCTATGCTTTCTCCTCTTCAATTCCTATTTCCTGAGAGAGACACCTACATGTATGATTTCCTTCAACTCACTTCTCAACCATCCCTCCTTTTAATTTCAACTTGGCTTCCTACCTTACAAACCAGGTGAGCCTTCTCCCTCTGGATGCTGCACTCAGTGAGAGTCTCCCTGTCTTTGTTTTCTTGGCAGCATTTGACAACACTGGTAAGCAGCTTCTTCTAAAACCCTCTATTCATGATATCCTGCGCTCCTGGCTTTGCATCACTTGTTTGGCATCTTCTTTTGTTTCCTTACAAGATGTGCCTTCCTTTACATTTGGTGTTTCATTTATAGAGTCTCCCTGGGGGATTTCGTTTACTCCCACCACCTCAATAGCTATTTATGTCCTGACAACTCCTGATGTCTGTCTACAATCTGAGGTCTCTTCTAACTTTCTACCATTAACCAGTTGCCATCTAGACATTTCTACTTTGAGATTTAACTGATGCATTTAACTCAATATGTCCTAAGTGAACTCACATATGTTCTGCTTTCCCATCTTGATTACAAGATCAATTACAATTTTACAAGATTATAATGAGGTCTTTGAAATACTCAAAATGTTTTATTTTCATTAGAACAGTGCCAGGAATTTGGTGGGCACTAGTTAACTCTCTGTTGAGTGAATAAATGACAACTCTATCTCTGTGAATAATATACTTACCTAGGCAGGAAGTTCAGTTTCAGTTTTGACTCCTTCATCTCCCTTACTTTTTTCCTAAAGAAATCACAAAATTGCCGAGCTTGCTTTACTTGTTTGTTATATGATTTGTTAAATTCACCCCATAGTACAAGAGGCCAGTTATGATGTAGGCCCTTCTTGCTATTTGCAGCCTGTCTCTAGCTCCAGTTGGTTCCTAAAGAAAATTCAAGAAGATCATATGGTACTTGATTCCAGCAGATTCTAAACTGTGAAAATTCACATCATGTTTAAAATTTGTGGTAAGAAATAGTGACCATGTTGTTCTCAGAGAACAATTTTCATATGTAAAAATCACCAGTGTCAAGAGAGTTTTTCTTTAAATCTAATCTGAGGTATTCTTAATGTACTTTACACGCATGTTCTTTGTAATAGAGAGCATGGTCAAAATTAACATTTTTTTAATGTAATGTAAAACCAGAATTTCTCTTAGAATCCTTGGCCACCATGATCAGAGAGAAGATCAAAGGAAGTTTAGATTTATAATGACAATGGTTAACATGTATTAAGTATTTACCGTGAATCAGGAACTTAGCTAATTCTTAAAAAAATTTTCTTTTTATTGGAGGATAATTGCTTTATAATTTTGTGTTGCTTTCTGCCATACATCAACATGAATCAGCCATAGGTACACATATGCTCCCTCCCTCCTGAAACCCCTCCCATCTCCCTCACCACCCCACCCCTCTAGGTGGTCACAAGCACTGGGTTGAGCTCCCTGTGTCACACAGCAAATCCCTGCTACTGCTACTGCTGCTAAGTCGCTTCAGTCGTGTCCGGCTCTGTGCAACCCCATAGACGGCAGCCCACCAGGCTTCGCCATCCCTGGGATTCTCCAGGCAAGAACACTGGAGTGGGTTGCCATTTCCTTCTCCAGTGCATGAAAATGAAAAGTGAAAGGGAAGTCGCTCAGTCATGTCCAACCCTTAGCAACCCCATGGACTGCAGCCTACAGGGCTCCTCCGTCCATGGGATTTTCCAGGCAAAAGTACTGGAGTGGGATGCCATCGCCTTCTCCCAGCAAATCCCTACCTGCTCTCTATTTTACATATGGTAATGTCCATGCTTCCAAGTTCTTCTCTCAATTTGTCCTACCCTCTCCTTCTAATGTGTCTGCAAGTCTGTTTTCTATGTCTGCATCTCCATATATTAGGTCAGTTAATTCATACTCTCCTATAATTCTTGGAAAAAATAAGTACAGTTATGTCCATCTTAGAAAGCTGGGACAGAGAGTGTGTACATAACCTGGCAATGTGCATACCACTAGGTAATGACAGCCTGAGATCTCACTCAGTTTACAGCAGTGTGGAGCAGTCTAGCTTTACATTCTCTGTCTGGGCCCTGCTGTAAAGCTTTTATAAATGACAAATTTACTTCAAATAAGGTTGTTACTTCATTTCAAATCCATGATTTGTTCTTTTAAAAACAGAGCTAGAAAATATGTCCAAGAAAAGGCTACATAAGACTGATTTTTGGAAGGGAAAAGAATGGTCATTAATCTAAAGCATTCTTTTCATAACCCACAAAACAAACCATGTTCACCATTAATACATCATGAGTACCTGTTGGTGTCAGGGGCTGCCTAAGGGTTAGAGATGAAACCAATGGGAGCTCAGTTCTCTGTATTAAGAAATTTGTGCCATGTGCTTAATGGATTTATATCCTAGGGAAACACTTGAATGAAGTTTTTGCCACATACTCCACATATTATGATTGTTCAAGAGCTTGAAAGAATGCTGGGAGAAATATCAATAAGCCAAAATATAAAGTTCAGTATTTTCATTTTTGAATCTCAGGGCTATAATTTGGGAGGGAGAAAGGCCCACAACCAAAGTGGGCCCTGGCCCCTTTACCTTATAGAATGTAATGAATAGGACTCCAAATATGAAACACTATGCCAAATACTTATAAAAGCCAATCAAAATCAGTATAGTTATCTAAAATAAAATTATACCATAACACTCTTTCAAAATGTTTCTATGGCATCAACAACCTGAAGGATCAAGTTCATTGTCTCTGAAATATTACTGGTATATAAGACCATGTGTAATCCAACCCCAACCAATATCTCCAGCCTCATCACCTCCCTCTTTCCATGTTCTTGTCAAAATCATATCTCTTATCCCCTTAAACAATTGCTACTTTGTGACAAGAAACCATACTTTTAGATTTCTGTGCTTTTGAACATACTGTTTCTTTTATCTAAAGCTATGCTGTCCAGTAAGATAGCTAGCTGCTGATGATTTAAATGTGACTTAAATTTAATAAGATTGATAAAATGAAACATGCAGTTCTTTGCACTATGCACATTTTCAAGTATCCAATAGCCACATGTATCGGATAGTATGGATATAGAACATTCTCATCATCACAGAAGATTTTAATGGACAGCCTTGCTTTAAAGTACCTTGATTTCCTCTCAGCTCTCAACTTCTGGGCCCTTCAGAGCCTTATTCATTTTCAAGTTTCCACTAAAAGGTGACCCCCTTTGTGAAGCCTTCTTTGATGATTCTCTGTAAGCTATTTCCTGTTGCATTTTCTTATACCTCTGGTACACTGCATTTCAATTCTGTATATATATATATATTTTATGTGGTTATTTTCCCCACGAGAAACATGAGAGAAGGGACTTTACATTCTGGTCTTTATATCCTCATCATAGTTCTGAACTATAATAATGATCTTTGGATGAGCAAATGGTTTGGGATTAAAAATAAAGGTCCCTGATCTCATTTTTCTTCTTTATTGCTATAGAGGAGGAAAGAGAATGTTGCATAACCTTTTCATGGTGTTTCATGGAAGGCTGAGAAAGTAGGAGCCCATCTTTCTGACCCAATTATGAATCTGAATTCATAAAGTATGCTGGGCCCAGGGGACCTGAATTCACGGCAGTCTTCCCTGATTTCTGACAGGGGAATGTGGAGATGGAACTGATGATGCTCGCTAATTATTCACTCAGTCCACATCCCTGTATGGATGTACCTTAACTTCTGCCTTATCCAATATTCTGCAGCACAACTTATATAGATTTTCAAGGCAAAGGCTTCTACATGTAAGATACCAATTAACCTCTGCAAATGCCTCATTTCCTAGAAATTTTATAAAGGAAAAGAGTTTAATTGTGAGGTTAATATGGAACAATTTTGTAGCAGTCACAACCTCTGGGACTATAAAATTATGTTTGTGTGCTTCAAAAGAGCATAATCTTTGACTGTTTTTATTTCAATAAAGTAATCAATAGAAACATAAAAAACAGATTCATAATGTAACATAAGATGTTTTAAAAGTTATGAAAAGAATAATTTCCTTACCCCATGGCAGTTCAACACAAGGAAACTATAGAAATCTATGAATAGATTATGAAAATTCTTTCTAAAAAGGAAAAAAAAAATCCATTTGTCATGCTTTCAGGGAAGTCTCTTAAATAGACTAGGGAAAGTAAGACAGCCTTGTATAGCAGAAAGAGAACAAGCTAAAGATACTGCAGGACTAATGTTCAAATCTCAACCCAGCCAATATACAGACTTTCCTGAATCAATTCTGTTGAGAAAAATAGATTCTGGCTTATGGTCTGATAGGTATAGAAATAAGATAAGCAACATTAAATCTCTGCTTAATTAATAAAACTAGGTGAATAAAAAATTTCCACAGATGCATTGACACACTGATGCCCTGAGTAAGATCAGATGCTACTCTTTGGACAATTTACATCAGAATTACTGAAAGAGGCTGGTGATTGTATTAGTTTCCTACAGCTGCCATATACAGTCACAAACTGAGTGGCTTAAAACAATAGAACTTTATTTCACAGTCTAGAGGCTAGACATCTGACATCAAGATGTCAAAGGGGCCATGCTCTCTCGTCTAGCTTCTGGTGGTTGCCAGGAATTATCAGCGTTGCTTGGCTTGCAGCTGCATAATTTTAATCTCTGCTTCTAAAACCACGTGACCTTCATCTGTGTGTATGTGGTATCTCAGTATGTGTGCTTATCATTGGTCTCCTTTATTTATCAATGAAATACTAAAGGGGATGTTTTTAAAAACTTTATTTTGGGGGAGTTACTTTTATCTTCTGATAGCCATGTTTCACAATTCCACCAAATTAATTTATAGGCTTTCTGGATTCTTTGTAGTTAGATTACCTAAAAATTCTATATATGTGAGGGGAGGCTTAGTCCTTATCTGAATGTTACAGGTAAGAAAGATGTCAAAGCAATTGTAGAGGTATTCTAAAAATAAGGTCTTTGTGCAGGTTTAGGGTCTTTTGCAATTATGAGGCCTGGAGATGATATTACAACCCAGGAAATGTTGGGGGGGGGGAGGGAAGTAAAATATTCTATTCATCAGCATTATTTCTAATTCTATTATTTTATTGGATCGCTTTCTGTTGAAAAAAATTCACCAACAAATATTTTAAAAGTTAATATTAAAATTGAGTAAAAAGGAAATAAAAGAGTAAGAAAATAAGGTACTGACTATGTTTAGAAGTAGCCCTTCTCATTATTTATGATACAGCACAGCAGGCAGGGTATTGAAATGAAGTCAAACCCAGGGTCCAATTCTGTGATCTTTCACAAAATCCTAATCCATTGGTTTTCTTATGTGTAATATGGAGCTTTAATACCCTCTTCATGGGTTTGAGCTGAGGACAAGATAGGATGCTCTTTTTAATGTTCCTAGTGTAGTGTTTGCATCTCCTCTCCCCTACAGACTTGTGATTATGGCTGTTTCACTGATCTTCCCCATTAATAATTTGGCTCTTTACATATGCTCAGACATTTCACTTTCGGAAAGGCCCACCTTTAACCAGATCTTTTAGTTTATGTTACAGAGAAGCAGATGCAACTCTCTGGAGCTTCTTCAGGTGCTTCTCCCCACAGAGAGGAGGCTGGCAGCAGGGCAAGGCCTCTGGACAAATGAGGTATCATGATGCAGAGTTGAAAGGATAAGGAATTTTGGCCCCAGAGAGGGTGGAAGAAGGAGGTAATTTCTGTATTTCCCAGGGAAAGAATCAGAGAAACTGAATTTATCCAAGCTCTCCTAGACTCTAGGAGCATACGTAAATCTCTTACTCTTTCCAAGCAATTTGGGAATAATATATAAATTGCTTATCTTAGAGCAATCATGATGATTGAAATAAATAATGCACATGACCATAATGTTTGACATATAAATCTGGATTTGTTAAAGTACATTTTGGCAGCTACAAAAAGTGAATTAAGTAAGATACAAGACAGTCTTAAATAGGCATTTATTAAATGGATAATTGGATCAAGATACTATCTCTGCTCCTGTTGCTTAATGTTTTCTGTCTTCTTCAACTTATAAATTGGTTCTTTGCTCAGTTTTACAAACATTTAGTGAAAGTCTACAATGTTAAGTGATAGGGATAAGAAATAAGTATAAGTTCCTTTGTTCAGGAAGTTAATTGCTTTGAATACATAAATAAACCAATATCATGATAGTCCACGTTTTATAACTAAAAACACATCATTCCCCAAATGGAAGACTATTCCATTGCAAACCACTAAAGTACTGGAAACATTTTTCTGAAAGTGAGTTAGACATGTATTTCACGGAGTTTGTGCAGTATAAATTTTAGCTGTCAGAAAACTAGGAGAAATCATAAAGTGAATGGACTGTACTGCTACCGAGGGCAAAGTTTTATTGAAAACGGGCTGCCTTTTGGGATCTATCAACTGGATCAAACAGTAAATGCAAACTGATAATCCATCATTGATGTCTCCACTTACCAACAGCATCACACTCATATGGCCACTTGTGACTAGAACCTTACAGCATTTTCGTTACTCAATTGAATGCTCCCATTATCTCACTGGGTTGATTGAATTTTTTTTTCTTTTTTGTCTATGACCCAGGGGGAATGGCTAACACAGAACAACATCACCCTAGAAGTCCAACAAGAGGAGTTCAAATTAGGTTAATTTGATGTTGCTAAGGGCTATGGTTTTTCCTGTGGTCATGTATGGATGTGAGAGTTGGACTGTGAAGAAGGCTGAGCACCGAAGAATTGCTGCTTTTGAACTGTGGTGTTGGAGAAGACTCTTGAGAGTCCCTGTGACTGCAAGGAGATCCAACCAGTCCATTCTGAAGGAGATCAGCCCTGGGATTTCTTTGGAAGGAATGCGAAGAGTTGACTCATTGGAAAAGACTCTGATGCTGGGAGGGACTGGGGGCAGGAGGAGAGGGGGACGACAGAGGATGAGATGGCTGGATGGCATCACTGACTCCATGGACATGAGTCTGAGTGAACTCCGGGAGCTGATGATGGACAGGGAGGCCTGGCGTGCTGCAATTCATGGGGTCGCAAAGAGTCGGGCACGACTGAGCGACTGAACTGAACTGAACTGAAGACTCACTCTCATGAAATCTAGAATTACAAAGTAGGAAGCAGTCACTTAATCAGCTAAACACTGTCACATTCAAAGCTTGCAGAAGTGCGGCCGCCTAAGAGCCTGTGCAAGGGTAATATTTTCCATTTCATTTCTGTTATTTAGTTTCTGACATGGGGCCATGTACAACCAGGTGCTCAACAGAGACCTCTAGCCTCACTGGGTGAATAAAGCCAGGCTTATAGTATTCCTTAAATAAAGGTATGACTTAGATCCCATAAACTGACCTGTGTACAGTCATTATGCAGCTCGTATGGTAATCCATGTTTACCTGGTTCCTTAAGTCATTATTTTAGTTTTCCTTACTCCTTTACAGATGAAGCATTGAGAACAAGCTTTGCCATGAGCATCCCTCTTTAAAGTGCTCTGTTTCTGCCAAGATTAAGGATAGGAAACTTCCCTTCCAGATTTTGTGAGATTCTTACATCTGGGTCATCATTTCTGTGGATGTTGCTGTTGGTCAAAAGATACAGTCTCCTTCCTTTTTCTTTGGTTTTCAGGACTATCCAGATTCCTAGTTCTCAGCCCTACAAGAACTACTACTTGAAACACATATTTTGTAATATTTACTGAAATGAAATTTCACCCATCAGTAAAAAAATCAATAATATTCTCTAATTAAACAGGAACTAAGAGGAAAAATAAGAAGTTATTATATAATAATATAGATTCAAATATGTAAATGTGGGGAAATGACTATACTAGAAAACAAAATGAGGCGGTCAGGTGTATTTGCATGAAGAGTGCTGCGAATGCAGTAGCTGCAAATGTTTTTGACACAACTCTGTCACACTGGTTATTCAAATACTGTGAGTGATGTTGTCAGTGACAATCTTCTCAAGTGATGAAAAACTCTTGGTACAGGTCCAAACAAAGTAAAGGATAGTCTTCTTTCAAATTACATGACAGTGCATTCCAGGAAATACAGCATATATTGAAATGAAACTGTGCAAAAAATACTTTGAACTTACCCATAATACAAAGTTAGACTCTAAGCTTGGAAAATTATCAGTGGTTTTCTTTGCTTATATTAATGTCAAAAGGATATTCAAAAGTCATGGACATGTGACAAATATGGAAAATGAAATAATTTCTTGTTGCATATGACTGTTCTGTACCTTGTAGACTGTCTAGTACCTCTAACTTCAGTTTCTTAAATGCCTTTATGACTTCTTAGTAACTGTGATGACCAGAAGAGTGTCATAAATTTTCAAAACTTAATCCTTCGAGATCTACTAATTAGTCAAAAAAGAGTAAGCAGAGAAGAATCCTAGGAAGATGGTAGCAGGAACAATATCGCTTTTGAATTTCTCTAAATTCACCCATAAAAATAGACAGAGGGACTAGAAGAAATAACATAGGTAAAGAACAACTATCAAAAACAGAGGAGATAAGGAGGATGAAGAGAGAATTTGAGCTTGCTGATTGCTTTATAGTTGTTAATTTAAGAGTAAAAGGATATTACTTCAAATCAGATACTGGGAGGAAACAAGGGAAGGAAAAGAAGAGTTGTAACCCGATTTCAAGATACTTGTGGGGGGCAATCACTAGACAATAATCAATAAAAGAAGGTTTAAGATGGTGAGTAAAAACATGAGTATAAAAATAACCATTGGAACAAAAATGCAAATACTCCTAAATACCAAAAATATACTTAAGAAAAAGGGTACAAAATAGACTATGTTATTAAAATGCTGAGATAATTGGACATATATAAATAGCTGACACAGTGCCATATACAACCAGGTACTTAATAAGGACTGTTAACCTCATGCAGTGAATGAAATCTGGTTTATGGCACTCCATAAATAAAGATATGATTAGATGACATTAAGCATGGAAAAAAGTAAATTTGGGCTTATCTCTCATATTTTCAAAAAGGAAAAATGGCAGAAGGACCTAAAATTTGAGTTAAGAAAATAGAATCCATACTAGAATAGGAGTGAACATAAATGAACTCCTTCATAAACCAGAAATAGGGAAAATATTTATGCCACAAGTCAAAAATCCAATAACAGTAATAGAAAAGAGAGATAAATTTAATTACATAAAGAATTAGCATGAGGAAAAAAAGTCAGTGAAAGAAAAAGACAACAAATCATGGGAAATATTTGCAATTTTATATCAAAAACAAAGGATTAAATTTTTAATATAAAAATGTTTCTAAAAATAAAGAGAGGATGGCAACTCTATAGAAACTTATAGTTAGAGAAACAGAGTTTAATGAAAAAGATACGCAAATTTCTCATGAGGAGATGAAGGATGATCAGCCTCACCCATCACAAGTTCAATCTCGCCCATCACAAAATACAAATTAAAACTGTACTGAGAAGTCGTTTGTCACCTATTAGATTGATAAATATGGAAAGGTTAGACAACATAATCTTTTGGCAAGGCTGTGAGAAAATAATTTCATATATTATAGTGGAAACTGAAAATGACACAAACCCTGCTGTTGCTGAGTCGCTTCAGTCGTGTCTGACTCTGTGCGACCCCACAGACGGCAGCCCACTAGGCTCCCCCGTCCCTGGGATTCTCCAGGCAAGAACAGTAGAGTGGGTTGCCATTTCCTTCTCCAATGCATAAAAGTGAAAAGTGAAAGTGAAGTCGCTCAGTGGTGCCCGACTCTTCGCGACCCCATGGACTGCAGCCTACCAGGCTCTTCCGTCCATGGGATTTTCCAGGCAAGAGTGCTGGAGCGGGGTGCCATTGCCTTCTCCAACACAAACCCAATGTAAGAGGAATTTCTCAGTACCAAAGAAAACAAACTTACCCTTTTGGCCAGAAACCAAACTTTTAGAATTTCATTATAAAGATATACTGGCAAATCTATGAAAAGATATATGCCAAGACTAGTTATTGCAGATGGTTAGCAATAAGGGAAGACCATGCATGCATGCTTGCTAAGTTGCTTCAGTTGTGCCTGACTCCTTGTGATGCTATGGATCAGAGACCTCATAAATATCTATCAGAGGAGAACTGGAGAAATAACTATGGTGTGCCCACCTAATGAATTTCTATGCACCTGTGAAGGAGTTAGAAAAGCCCATATATTGCTGTGAAATCTGTTCCAGAATACATAGTTGTATGGAGAAAAGGAAAAAACAAAAATAGGAAAATTTTACATGGAATACTTAATCTGATGAAAGAAGGAATAATAATGTGTTTGTTTTTTAAAAAATAAAAGGAAAAGATAAGTTATAAAAAGGAGGTTGCCTGTAGAAGGAAAGGAAATAAAGTAGAAGGGACAGGGGAAAAAAGCTAGACTCATGTGAATGTTTGTATTAAAGATTGGACTTTGGACCCACTAGTAGATTTTGCATAATTATGAAATAAGATTAAATTAAAAATCAGTCTTTAAAGATTTAAAGTAAATATGTACTCAGTTGATGGTGTAACCACACAGAGAACTATTCCAAATGACCTTGAAGCAGTTATTTGCATGTATTTCCTAGTGGGATATAACCTAAGGACAATATTTGCGAGAAAACAGCTGAAGTGTTTACCGTGATCACATTTTTGGTGGTACTGTTGGTATTGCTATTGTGAAACTGGTGTCTGTGCGTTGTAGGATAGGACAAATGACTATTTACATACTTTTCTATTTTTCTCAATCTCAGTGTTTTTAAGAATTGAAATTCTTTGTGTGGAAGAAGGAGATATAAATGCAAAATATAAGAAATTGATCATAAATTTAATCAGAAATATAAAGTTAAATCCAAGATTTAGTCTAACCTGCACATATGTATAGTTTTTTACTCTTTACTGAAAAAGCTACAGTGACTACTCGGTAGTGATATAATATTCCTGACTCCCAGACTGTGGTATTAATAATATCATTTTCCACTAGAAGAAACCAGGCCTTCTTGGAGAACTGACCGATTCCATGTTAGGGGCAGAAAATGCACCATATGAACTTGGAGCATTTTTTTAAGAAATAGATCAAGAAAACAATCAAAGACTATAAAGGACTGAGGAGGAAACTTAGACTCCTACTGGCTAAACATGGGATGATTTGAGCATCAACAAAGATGAGAACTATAAACTATTGGTGCCTATCAATTATAATTAAATCAATGAGTTAACAAAGATATTAAAAAAAAACAACACTCTCATTGATCACTGTTAGGAGATGGTAGTGAACCAAATCATTATTTAGATAACTGGCAAATTAGATAAAGAGTAAAACATTTATCCTATCGCTTCCGTTAGAACTAATTCACTGCATGAAAGAAAAGTTGATGAAATAGTTTTGCTTTGTAGAAGTTTTCAGCTGGTGGTATTACTTGAATATTTGAAGTTGATATTTCTCCCAGCAATCTTGATTCCAGCCTGTGATTAATCTGGGCCATCATTTCACATGAAATACACTGTATATAAAAATCTAAGATCATGACATCCAGTCCCATCACTTCATGGCAAATAGATGGGGAAACAATGGAAACAGTAACAGACTCTCTTTTCTTGGACTCCAAAATCACTGCAGATGGTGACTGCAGCCATTAAATTAAAAGACACTTGCTCTTTGGAGGAAAAGCTATAACTAACCTAGACAGCATATTAAAAAGCAGAGACATTTCTTTGCTGACAAAGATCCATCTAGTTAAAGCTATGGTTTTTCTCGTAGTCATGTATGGATTTAAGAGCTGGACCATAAAGAAAGCTGAGTGCTGAAGAACTGAAGCTTTTGAACTGTGGTGTTGGAGAAGACTGTGGTGTTGGAGAGAGTCCCTTGGACAGCAAGGATATCCAATCAGTCAATCCTAAATGAAATCAGACCTGAATATTCATCAGAAGGACTAATGCTGAAGCTCCAATAGTTTAGCCACCTGATGGAAAGAACTGACTCATGGAAAAAACCCTGAGGCTAGGAAAGATTGAAGGGGAAAGGGACGACAGAGGATGAGATGGTTGGATGGCATCACTGACTCAATGGATATGAGTTTGGGCAGGCTCCAGGAGTCGGTGATGGACAGGGAAACCTGATGTGCTGCAGTCCATGGGGTCTCAGAGTCGGACGTGACTGAGCCACTGAACTAACTGACTCTGTATATAAATTAAATAAAGAGCGTAAGAATGTACAGCCTTGTCTTACTCCTTTTCCAGTCTTGAACCAGTCCATTATTGTGTGAAAGGTTCCAATTGTTGCTTCTTGACCTGCATACAGGTTTCTTAGGAGACAGGTAAGGTGGTTGGTATTCCCATCTCTTTAAGAATTTTGCACATTTTGTTGTGATCCACACAGTCAAGCACTTTGGTGTAGTCAATGAAGCAGAACAGAGTGTTTTTCTGAAATTATCTTGTTTTCCCTATGATCCAACTGGATATTGGCAATTTAATCTCTGATTCCTCTGCCTTTTCTAAATCCAGCTTGTACATCTGGAAATTCTCAGTTCACATACTCTGAAGGCTAGCTTGAAGGATTTTGAGCATAACTTTACTAGCATGCAAAATGAGCCAACTGTATGGTAGTTTCAACATTCTTTGGCATTGCCTTTCTTTGGGATTGGAATGAAAACTGACTTTTTCCAAACCTGTGGCCACGACTGAGTTTTCCAAGTTTGCTGACTTATTGACTTCAGCACTTTAACAGCATCATCTTTTAAGATTGTAAATGAATTCCATCAGCTCCACTAGCTTTGTTTCTAGTAATGCTTCCTAAGGCCCACTTGACTTGACATTCCAGGATGTCTGGCTCTAGGTGAGTGGCCACACCACTGTGGTTATCCAGGTCATTAGGAACTTTTTTGGATAGTCCTTCTGTGTATTCTTGCCACTTTTTCTTAATCTCTTCTGCTTCTGTTATGCCCTTACGCTTTCTGTCCTTTATTGTGCCCATCCTTGCATGAAATGTTCTTTTGATAGCTCCAACTTTTGTGATGAGATTTCTAGAGTTTTCTATTTTATTGCTTTCCTCTACTTCTTTGCATTGTTCATTTAAGAAGTCCTTCGTATCTCTCCTTGCGATTCTCTAGAACTCTGCATTCAGCTGGGTATCTTTGCCTTTCTCCCTTGCTTTTTGCTTTTCTTCTTCCCTCAGCTATTTGTAAGGCCTCCGCAGGCAACCATTTTGCCTTCTTGCATTTCTTTTTCTTTGGGATGGTTTAGTCACTGCCTCTTGCACAATGCTATGAACCTTTGTCCATAGTTCTTCAGGTACTCTATCAGATCTAATCCCTTAAATCTGTTTGCCCCCTCACTGTATATTCATAAGGGGTTTGATTTAGGTCCTACCTGAATGGCCTAGTGATTTTCCCTACTTTCTTTGATTTTAGCCTCAATTTTTCAGTAAAGAGCTGATGATCTGAGCCACAGTCTGATCCTGGTCTTGTTTTTGCTAACTGTTTTGCTAACTGTTTCCATCTTCAGCTGAAAATATAATCAGTCTGATTTCTATATTGACAATTTGGTGATGTCCATGTACACAGTTGTCCCTTGTGTTGCTGGAAGAGGGTGTTTGCTATGACCAGTGCACTCTCTTGGAAAACTCTGTTAGCCTTTGCCCTGTTTCATTTTGTACTCAAAGGTGAAACTTGCCTGTTATTCCAGCTATCTCTTGACTTTCTATTTTTGCATTCCAATCCCCTCTGATGAAAAGGACGTATTTTTTTTTGGTGTTAATTCTAGGAGGTCTTGTAGGTCTTCATTGAACCTGTCAATTTTGGCTTCTCAGCATCTGTGTTAGGGGCATAGACTTGGATTACTGTGATATTCAATGGCTTGCCTTGGAAAACAAGATAATTCTGTCATTTTTAAGATTGCACCCAAATACTGTATTTCAGATTCTTTTATTGACTATGAGGACTACTCCATTTCTTGTAAGCAATTCTTGTCTACAGTAGTATATATAATGGTCCTCTGAATTAAATTTACCCTTTCTATCCATTTTAATTCACTGACTCCTATGATGTTGATGTTCATGCTTGCCATCTCCTGCTTAACTATGCCCAATTTACCTTGTTTATTGGACCTAACTTTCCAAGTTCCTATGCAGTATTATTCTTTACAGCACTGGACTTCACTTTCCTTAGCAGACACATCCACAACTGTCATTTCCACTTTGGCCCAGCTGCTTCTTTCTTTCTGGAGCTATTAGTAATTGCCCTTTATTCTTCCCCAGGAGCATTTTGGAAACCTTCTGAACTGGGGGCTCATATTTCAGTATTATACCTTTCACCAACTAAATGGACATGAGTCTGAGTAACCTCCGGGAGTTGGTGATGGACAGGGAAGCCTGGTGTGCTATAGTTCATGGGGTTGCAGAGAGTCAGACATGACTGAGTGACTGAACTGAACCTTTTCATACTGTTCCTGGGGTTCTCATGGAAATCATACTGGAGTGGTTTGCCTTTCCCTCCTCCCGTGTACTACATTTTGTCAGAACTGGTCACTGTGATCTATCTGTCTTGGGTGGCCCTGCACAGCATGGCTCATAGCTTCACTGAGTTATGCAAGCCACTTCACCACAACATGGTTGGGATCCATGAAGGGTTAAAACATAGGCATTGACATTTATGAGATGATAGAAAAATTGGGCACTGATTCTTTGGAATTACTAGAAATTAGTCTTACATTTTAGATGTGATAATAGAATTTGGTTACTTATTTTAAAATACATTATGTTTTAGAAATTCCTACTGAAATATTTGAAATGGTATGATGTCCAGTGTTTGCACAAAAGTAATGCAAGAATGGAGTAATGAGGGTGGAAAAAGATCAGCCCAGTTTGGGCCATATATTGGTAATTTTGCAGGTGGACTATTGCTTCATGAATTTCATCGTATTATTCTCTTTATTTAAATTTTAAATGTCCTATAATAACACAGTATGAAAAGCCTCAAAACATGTTTTAAAAGCACAAATATTTTGAAAGGTAGCAGATGAAATTGTTACCACTATAGCTAGACAGGCATGGTAACATGTACACCTCCAAATTCTAGAGTTTCTTTCCCATTGCCAGATCCTTTGCTGATTCCATTTTCTTCTCAGGGTCTCTTCAATAATATTCTCTTGTTTTCTGTTTTTTTTTTATACCGTATTCTTCCCTTACTTTTCTGTCTCCTTTTCTGTTGCCTCCACACTGTGCTTTCTTTTCCTTTCTCTACTCTGTCCTCTTTTTTCCTGATCTCACTAACAATTAGCCATGACATTGAACTGAATTTTTTTTTTTTTTAATGGTGAAGAGAATGAATTAAGGTTTGTGTTTTTTGGTCTATTTGAAAAGTAGATGAATTAAATAATTTCCTCAAGGTGAAGTTGCAACTTCTTACTCAAACCCTATCATGGACAAGTTGAAATCTAAGCAAAAACTACTGCAGCTCCCTCTCCACTCGCAGTAGCTGATCCACACTTACGGGGTCTCCAGATGAAGATGAAAGACTAACAGGTACTGACTCATCCCACCCTATAACCATCAAGTGTGATCTCACAGCAGCTGTCCAGGATGTGCAGAGCTCTGCCCTGACCATCCATCAGGAAACAGAGTTTCTCTGGGAGCTGGTGTGAGGTGTATTTCTGAAACCTCCCTGACAGCAACATGGTTGATCGCTGCTGATAAACAGCCAAACCATCAAGAAGGCGCCTTCTTTTTCTGCTTTAGATCTACTCATGTGAAATCAGTTGAAAGCTTCCCTTGATCAAAGCTGCTGGCAGCAGACTACAGGACTTTTATTATTTATTATTGACAGAGCATCACAAGTGTTACACAGCAGTTTGAAAACATAAAACATCAGAGAGAAGAGCCATGCTGTGAGGCGGTGACAATGTAAATGAAATGTAGACACCACCATGGACAAGAGTAAAACCCTTCAGGGTAGAAATATGGGTTCTTCTTTAGTCTGTGGGGAGTCTAGGCAGAAGTAGATTCTAAGGGGAATACACCTAGCAAAAAACCCAAGGTAGAATGCCAATAAACATGTATTCCACAGACCATGGATAGTTTACTGTTCAGTGGATGTATAAAATCAATGCAAATGAGAATGAAATATTTCTCCTTAAATTATCAAAGGTTTAAAAACTGATATTATGTAATTCTTGTGAAGGTGCTGAAAGAGTATCATCATCATTCATTTCTGGAGTATTATAAATTGATAGAACACTTTAGGAAGGCAATTTAGCATTATGTATCTGTTAGGATTCTTATGTAAGACTAATCCTTTTGCAGTATTTATAACTTTAACATATTGCAGCAGACAGTTTAGTATAATTCAGCTTTTATGCACAACACAGCAGTGAACATCCTGTATTTCTATTATCAAGTGCATTTCTTCTCTCTGTTATATCACGCTTCCAGACAATTTATTCTAGTTCTTGTGAGCTTTTATTCACCCAGGTTTTTTTTTTTTTTTTTAATAACATCCAGTATCTCCCTATTGGAGAAGGCAATGGCAACCCACTCCAGTACTCTTGCCTGGAAAATTCCATGGACGGAGGGGCCTGGTGGGCTGCAGTCCATGGGGTCGCTAGGAGTCAAACACGACTGAGCGACTTCACTTTCACTTTTCACTTTCATGCATTGGAGAAGGAAATGGCAACCCACTCCAGTGTTCTTGCCTGGAGAATCCCAGGGACAGGGGAGCCTGGTGGGCTGCCGTCTATGGGGTCACACAGAGTCGGACATGACTGAAGTGACTTAGCATCTCCCTATAATATCAAGAGATATAAAAATGGTTTTTGCCTTTTAACCCTGTATTTCAATTTCTAGGGTCATACTTAAAGAAATTAAATTAAAATAAGAAAAAGTAATCTGTATAGATAAAGACATTCATAGCACTATTTATAATGTATAAAAATAGATATAGCCTAATATCAGTTAGAAGATTCAGTAATTATGATATATTCACTTGATACAGTATTTTATAGTTTTTAAATAATGACTTAGCAGATTATATAGTAATGTAAAAATACTTGGACTATAATATTATCAGATAAAAGGAAAATAGAAAATTACCTAATATTATTGTAATCAAGTTGGAAAAAAATAGATAGGAGGAAAAAGAGAGAAGTTACCATAATAGTTTTCTAAAGGTGATCAGAATAGGGAGTGAGATGGGGTTACAGATGTTTTATTTTTGTTTCTCCATTATTTAATATTTCTTGATATGTTAGTAAATGTGGTTTTTTGCTATATATTTTTTAAATGAAGAAAATAAAGGAAGTGTAAGTGACAGAGTAGCCATGTGTATCATCTTTTGTGTAAATCTCTACCTATATTGCAAAGCTGTTACATCTTTAAAATTGGTCAGGAAAAACAAACAAACAAACAAACAACATTCCCAAGGCTTAATAATAGCTACTTTAGGATTTTCTATGTGTTAATTGTACAACCAAAAATCCATAGTACCAAAAAGTCCCTATGTAAAAAGATGTTATATTTAATGATACAACTGATGACAAAAATAAGAAGAAAGCAGTTAACAAAATTTCTAGAAAATAGTCAAGAAACAATCACAATGAGGTATTGTTAAGCTTAGCCTAAACTTCCTTCTAATAAGGGGTTTGAAGAGGTATGGCTTAGATTCTGAATGACTAATCAATACAAGCCAATAATGATTCTATTTTGGTGAAAACAGCACTGCATATTTCCATTTACTGTTCTGACATTGAATAGCATCTGGGCCTCTTTTGAAGTGCTGTGTCCTGGGCAGAATGTGAATTTTGGAGACAGATCTCAGCTCAAGTCTCAGCATCACAATCATATGATGTTCATGTGACGCAGTGACTCACAAGAGGCAGCCACAACTCCCAGCTACCTGCAGGAATCAGGGCAACAGTTCAAATACAAGAGGGTTTCTGTTGATGGTGAATCCCCTGCGGTCAGATAGAAAGATTCTTGGCCTCTCACACTGTCACTTTAGAACTGCCCATTGGTGGGAGCAAATGTGCTTAATATGCCACAAGAAAGTTTCCAAGTGTCCAGGGAAGAACACCTCCATCACTTTGCTCTGAACTTCCACATTCCCCCACCTCCTGCTCCAGCTTCACTCCATTCTCAGCACCATTTGATTGCATCTGCTTTTAAATTTTCAATCAGTCTCATTTATCAGGATCTCCCTACATTTTCATGTTTAAATCCACAGTGTTTCTTTGGAATAGACTTATTTCCCCTTTAGTTTTCACTGAAGTTAAATCCTCTAACTGACCTATTTCCTCCTATCCATTCACATGTTTTCCTTAACAGATCCCATTTATCACTGTGATGTCATGCTCCCCTGGGAAGTTCTAGCCCTCCTATAGGCCCAGCCAGCCCCTTACCTGGCATTTGGCAGGTTAGTCCCACAAACATATGCTGGCAACAACACACGTCTCTCTCTTTCTGGAAAGGGAAAAGTCATGATCAGGCCAAATGATACTGATGTTGGTAACTGTGTGCTAATCACCAGCTAATGAATCAGTCCCCCATCCCTTCCACACCATCCATAGTCAACTCCTTGTGACTATGAGGCAGTATTACAAAGTAGATACAAGGTGAAGGCTTTGGTATCTATCCCCTAGGGTGAATAATAATGAAAAATGTGAAATTCTTGGTGGCTGGAACTTGGTAACACTCATAAAATGTGAGCTATTGTAAGATCTCCACATCCTCTGCGAGGATGTTGTGGTCAGCTCTTGTTTGACCTCCTCATGGAGGTCACTCAGTGCAGCTTCTAAGACCCTCTGTCTTTCACAGTTCTAACCCTTCTTCTCCCTTTTCTGAATTTTCCAGATGACTTGGCCAGAAGCTATTTATTGTGGAGTTCTAAACCTCTTAGAACACGAAAAAGGCATGGGTCCATAACTTGGCATGTAAATTTTGAAATTCACAAAACTTCTAAATACCATTTCTGGACCTCAAGGTCTTTTCCCAACTTTTTGATTTTATATTTAATATAATTTTTTATTTTATATTTTTAACACAATATTACATTAGTTTCAGGTGTATAGTAAAGTGATTCATTTATACATCTACATGTATCTATTCTTTTTCAAATTCTTTTCCCATTTAGGTTGTTACATAATATAGAGCAGAGTTCTCTGTGCTAAAGATGTGGTACATATGGTCAATGGAATATTACTCAGCTATTATAACGCATGAAATAAGGCCATTTGCAGAAACACAGATAGACCTGGATTTCAAGTTAAGAGCCCAAAGTTTTAGGATTAGCTTGTCAAGTGGAGATTTTTTTTTTTAAGTTTAGCAAATTACCATTATTTAATGTAGTAATTTATATCTATTGGCATATATATTTATATAAAGTAAGGCATTTATTTAATGAGGGCTAATTAAGTCAAATAGGAAAATCCTTTTGATGTATATGAGCTGAATTCGATCATCTTGTAGAAGAGGCATGCATTGTACTCAAGGGCATCAACAGATAGGCTACCTGGATTCCAGACCTGCCTCTTACCGTGTTATTTGACACAGCTATCTCTTACTGTGTTATTTCTTACTGTGTTCTCTGGTTTCTATTTTCATTTAAAGATAATAGTTCAAATGGTATGGGATTCCTTAAGTGGTTAATGATTACAGCAGAGCTTCTCTGATAACTCAGCTGGTAAAGAATCAGCCTGGAATGCAGGAGACCCTGGTTCGAGTCCTGGGTTGGTAAAATCTGCTGGAGAAGGAACAGGCTACCCATCCCAGTGTTCTTAGGCTTCTCTTGTGACTCAGCTGGTAAAGACTCCACCTGCAATGCCGGAGTCCTGGATCTGATCCCTGGGTTAGGAAGATCCTCTGGAAAAGGGATAGGCTACCCATTCCAGTATGCTGGCCTGGAGAATTCCATGCACTGCATATTCCATGGGGTCACAAAGAGTCTGACACAACTGAGTGACTTTCACTTCACTTCACTTTAGCACAGCACTTGGCATATTGTAAGCTTTCAATAAGTGTTAGCTACCATTAAATTGCAAGTCTATCTTCTTTTCCCATTTAAAACCATTTTTCTAATTTGACAATGCTGCAGATATTGTGGAGTTGTGATAGCAAATAAAGATTTGGCCAAAGCTTTGCTAAACGGACAGGCACAAATCTAAGAACAATATCCTGAATAATGAAGTAAATCTCCTTCTATCCTTTCTGACCCCAAAAAGAAATCAATGGGCAAAGATAAATGTAATATTTGCTCAGAGAAACTGACTTTGGGGACATTTTCTTTTCAGCCTTAAGTGATTTTATACCTAGGTAATTATAAGTAAGTTGCCACCATTCTGTGTTGTTTAATGGCATGCTTAGATTTCAGCTTTCTATTAACAAGTTCTATTGTGGGGAAGCTGTCTTTGAATAGCAGAAGGGCTACAGTGCCCTGGGTGACACTGTAGCTACCCAGCTCTTGTCCATGGTATCAATTAATTTTATAATAGGATTATTCCTGCCATGCAAGAATAAAATCTCATGGTTAGTTGATTATTCCATGTTTAGCTTATACTACCCACAGTTTTAAAACAAAACACATGATGTACAGCATGTGCACCAAAGGCCCAGGGTCTTCAACCCTCCTCTCTGGGGTCAATGCTAAGTCCAGCTTCAAAGTGTAAGACATATATATTTTCTAAGTGAATTAGTGTTTCACACAGTCTGTCTGTGATTTATAAGTAAATTAATCCATACAAGTTGAAGCTCTTCTTATTATGAGTTTTATCTATTTTCTAGCTCAAGATTCATTAAAATTTGAATGGAGAAAGCCTCCCTGGGACTTTCATTTTATTGGCAAGACCTAGAAAGAACCAAGATAAATCTCCCTGTGACTAAGGAGCAAACTTTTATTTCAGGAGGAATTACATAACATCTAAATTATCTTGTATCTCCAGAAATCTTATCTCAGGTGTGATAAGCCATAAATAATTACCAATTTCATGTTCAGTCAGTTCAGTTCAGTTCAGTCGCTCACTAGTCTCTGACTCTTTGCGACCCCATGAATTGAAGCACACCAGGCCTCCCTGTCCATCACGATCTCCTGGAGTTCACTCAAACTCATGTCCATCGAGTCGGTGATGCCATCCAGCCATCTCATCTTCTGTCATCCCCTTCTCCTCCTGCCCCCAATCCCTCCCAGCATCAGAGTCTTTTCCAATGAGTCAACTCTTCACATGAGGTGGCCAAAGTATTGGAGTTTCAGCTTCAGCATCATTTCTTCCAAAGAACACCCAGGGCTGATCTCCTTTAGAATGGACTGGTTGGATCTCCTTGCAGTCCAAGGGACTCTCAAGAATCTTCTCCAACACCATAGTTCAAAAGCAGCAGTTCTTTGGTGCTCAGCTTTCTTTATAGTCCAACTCTCACATCCATACACGACCACTGGAAAAACCATAGCCTTGACTAGACGGACCTTTATTGGAAAAGTAATGTCTCTGCTTTTCAATATGCTATCTAGGTTGGTCATAACTTTTCTTCCAAGGAGTAAGTGTGTTTTAATTTCACGATGCAATCACCATCTGCAGTGATTTTGGAGCCACCCACAATAAAGTCTGACACTGTTTCCACTGTTTCCCAATGTATTTCCCATGAAGTGATGGGACCAGATGCCATGATCTTCGTTTTCTGAATGTTGAGCTTTAAGCCAACTTTTTCACTCTCCTCTTTCACTTTCATCAAGAAGCTCTTTAGTTCCTCTTCAATTTCTGCCATAAGGGTGGTGTCATCTGCATATCTGAGGTTATTGATATTTCTCCCAGCAATCTTAATTCCAGCTTGTGTTTCTTCCAGCCCAGCATTTCTCATGATATACTCTGCATATAAGTGAAATAAGCAGGGTGACAATATACAGCCTTGACGTACTCCTTTTCCTATTTGGAACCAGTCTGTTGTTCCAAGTCCAGTTCTAACTGTTGATTCCTGACCTGCATACAGGTTTCTCAAGAGGCAGGTCAGGTGATCTGGTATTCCCATCTCTTTCAGAATTTTCCACAGTTGATTGTGATCTGCACAGTCAAAGCCTTTGGCATAGTCAATAAAGCAGAAGTAGATGTTATTTTGGAACCCTCTTGCTTTTTCCATGATCCAGCAGATGTTGGCAATTTGATCTCTGGTTCCTCTGCATTTTCTATAACCAGCTTGAACATCTGGAATTTCATGGTTCATGTATTGCTGAAGCCTGGCTTGGAGAAATTTGAGCATTACTTTACTAGTGTGTGAGATGAGTGCAACTGTGTGGTAGTTTGAGTTTTCTTTGGCAATGCCTTTCCTTGGGATTGGAATGAAAACTGACCTTTCCAGTCCTGTGGCCACTGCTGAGTTTTCCAACTCAGTTTTCATCTCGGGCAGCTGTGATGGTGCACAAGTGTGGCCGAGTGGAGCTACCCCACGTCCGAGGTCAGGGGCAGAAGCCGGGAGGACCCCATGCCCTAGGGGTGGTGGCCAGGAGGAGCTACCCGATGCCCAGGTCAGGAGCGGCGGCTGAGAGAAGCAACCCCACGTCCAAGGAGTAGTGGCTGTGTGGGCACAGGAGGACCTAGAGGAGCTACTCCACATCCAAGGTCAGGAGGGGCAGCAGTGAGCAGATACCCCTCTTCCAAGATAAGGAGCAGCGGCTGCGCTTTGCTGGAGCAGCCGTGAAGAGATACCCCATGTCCAGGGTAAGAGAAACCCAAGTAAGATGGTAGGTGTTGCAAGAGGGCATCAGAGGGCAGACACACTGAACCATAACCACAGAAAACTAGTCAATCTAATCACTCTAGGACCACAGCCTTGTCTAACTCAATGAAACTAAGCCATGCCATGTGGGGCCACCCAAGATGGGCAGGTCACGGTGCAGAGGTCCAATAGAATGTGGTCTACTGGAGAAGGGAATGGCAAACCACTTCAGTATTTTGCCTTGAGAACCCCATGAACAGTATGAAAAGGCAAAATGATAGGATACTGAAAGAGGAACTCCCCAGGTCAGTAGGTGCCCAATATGCTACTGGAGATCAGTAGAGAAATAACTCCAGAAAGAATGAAGGTATGGAGCCAAAGCAAAAACAATACCCAGCTGTGGATGTGACTGGTGATAGAAGCAAGATCCAATGCTGTAAAGAACAATCTTGCATAGGAAGCTGGAATATTAGGTCCGTGAATCAAAGCAAACTGGAAGTGGTCAATAGGAGATGGCAAGAGTGAACATTGACATTCTATGAATCAGCAAACTAAAATGGACTGGAATGGGTGAATTTAACTCAGATGACCATTATATCTACTACTGTGGGCAGGAATTCCTCAGAAGAAATGGAGTAGCCATAATGGTCAACAGAAGAGTCTGAAATGCAGTACTTGGATGCAATCTCAAAAACGACAGAATGACCTCTGTTCATTTCCAACACAAACTGTTCAATATCACATTAACCCAAGTCTATGCTCCAACCAGTAATGCTGAACAAGCTGAAGTTGAACGGTTCTATGAAGACCTACAAGACCTTTATAACTAACAGCCAAATTCATGTTAGTGAAATTAAAACCGTGAAAAGCTATTCAAAGCAATTTACAACTTGACAGAAGAAGGAGATTCTGTTTAAAAGATAGTAAATTTTTCCTCCACTAAATTTAGACTAAGGCTCAGAGAAGATGAAAATCGGAAGAAAAACAAATTAAAATTTTGTCCTTTCTTCCCTGGAACTTCAATATTCAGGTTGAGTGTATGCTTCTTTCTCCCCAGGTGAAAAGCCAGCTTCCAAATCCTTTCAAGCATTTTGTTTTTCTTTGAATGCTTTCAGGAACATTGTGAGGTCATTTTCTTTGGATTTCTATTTCCTAATTTTTCTGTTTGGTTTGTACTTTGACATAGGTGCCAAATTACAGTATCTTTGAAGAAAAGCACCTTAAGGTTTATTGCAGGTTCTCGTCACATAGTAAATGTTGCTTTCTCTAGCCATCAAACTGTTAACTCAAATGCTAAGCTTCTATCATAAGCCATCCATTCACATAGATGCCAGGCACAGCTGGACAGTGCTTCACGATAAGGAATGTGGATTGTATATCTGCCCTGAAGGAGACATTTATTTGTCTTAGGTTTCTCCTGCCAACACTCGATTACAAACCAAGCTCCCAACACTGTGGAAGCACTCACTGGAAAGGCGAGCCACCTGCTTAGCTCAGTAATCAGTCTTTTATTCCAATCTGTTCTTGCTGTTGGCATTTCTTCTATTCTTAATTATCACACTTGTCACTTAGACCTTGGTAGGATAAATGGCATAGCCCACATTATGCTGCAGAATCATTTTCTCAGCAAATACTCTCTACAGATATAGAAATACAAAGAACAAAAAGGGGGAAATGTCAGCTAAGGTTAGGCCAGGGAAAGAGCATCTTGAGATGAGTGAGGTAAGCCCTGCTAGCTCTTTCCTTGGTTCATTGACTCTTCCTGGGGAACTTAGATCCATGAGCCTTTAAATTTACTCTGAAAGCTGCAGTGTTGGCAGGCAGGGGTCCCATTTAACTCACTTGGGAATTATAGTCTAGTCTTGTAATGATCTGCTCTGAAAGTTGTTTAAGTGGCTCAAAATGGCATGACAGCCAAAGTTGGTGAAAGAAAAACATCAGAGTCATAGTTGTCCACAAGCTACTTATCTCTGTTTGTTATTTTATATACATTTATATTTTATTAAAGTATAGATTTACAATATTGTGTTAGTTTCAGGTGTACAGCAAAGTAAGTCAGTTATTTGCACGATATCGAATATAGTTACTGTGTTATTCATAACAGTATACAGGAGGCCTTAATATTCGAATGGAGATTCGTAACATTATACAGGATGCAGAGATCAAAATCATCCCCAGAAAAAGAAATGCAAAAAGGCAAAATGGAAATCATTGTCTGAGGAGGCCATACAAAAAGCTGAGATAGGAAGAGAAGTGAAAGGCAAAGGAGAAAAGGAAAGATATATCCATCTGAACGCAGAGTTTGAAAAAATAACAAGGAGAGATTAAGAAAGATTCTTAAGTGAATCAGTGTAAAGAAATAGAGGACAACAATAGAATGGGAAAGACTAGAGATCTCTTCAAAAAAATCAGAGATACTAAGGGAATATTTCACGCAAAGATGGGAACCAAAGAACAGAAATGGTATGGACCTAACAGGAGCAGAAGATATTAAGAGGAGTTGGCAAGAATACACAGAAGAAACATACAAAGAAAGATATTAATGACCCAGGTAACCTTGAGAGTGTAATCACTCACCTAGAGCCAAACATCCTGCAATACCAAGTCAAGTGGGCCTTAGGAAGCATCACTATGAACAAAGTTAGGGGAGGTGATGAAATTACAGCTGAGCTGTTTTGAATCATAAAAGATGATGCTGTCAAAGTGCTCTATGCAATATGCCAGCACATTTGGAAAACCTAGTAGTGGCCACAGGACTGGAAAAGGTCAGTTTTCTTTCCAATCACAAAGAAAGGCAATGCCAAAGAATGTTTAAACTGCTGAACTCATCTCACATGTTAGCAAAGTAATGTTCAAAATTGACCAATATAAGGCTTCAATAGTATGTGGACCGAGAACTTCCAGATGTTCAGCTGGATTTAGAAAAGGCAGAGAAACCAGAGATCAAATTGCCAACATCCGTTTGATTATAGAAAAAGCAAGAGAATTCCAGAAAAAACATGTACTTTTGCTTCATTAACTATGGTACAGCCTTTGACTCTGTGGATCATAACAAACTGTGGGAAATTCTTATGGAGATGGAAATACCAGACCACCTTACCTGTCTTCTGAGAAATCTGTATGCAGGTCAAGAGGCAACAGTTAGAACTGGCCATGGAACAACAGACTGGTTCCAAATTGGGAAAAGAGTACGTCAAGGCTGTATATTGTCACCCTGCTTAGTTAGCTTATATGTAGAATACATCATGCAAAATGCCAGGCTGGATGAAGCACAAGCTGGAATCAAGATTGCCAGGAGAAATATCAATAACTTCAGATACACAGATGACACTACCCTTGTGGTAGAAAGTGAAGAGGAACTAAAGAGCCTCTTGATGAATGTGAGAGGAGAGTGAGGAAAAAGGTGGCTTAAAACTCAACACTCAAAAAACGAAGATTATGGCATCAGCTCCCAAAACTTCATGGAAAATAGATGGGGAAACAATGGAAACAGTGACAGACTTTATTTTCTTGGGCTCCAAAATCACTGCTGATAGTGACTGTCATCATGAAATTAAAAGATGCTTGCTCCTTGGAAGGAAAGCTATGACTAACTTTGACAGTGAATTAAAAAGAAGAGACATTACTTTGCCAACAAAGATCCATATAGTCAAAGCTATGATTTTTTCCCCAATACTTATGTATGTACTTATTTATGGGCTTCCCTGGTGGCTCAGGTGTTAAAGCGTCTGCTTGGAATGCAGGAGACCCAGGTTTGATCCCTGGGTTGGGAAGATCCCCTGAAGAAGGAAATGACAATCCACTCCAGTACTCTTGCCTGGAGAATCCCATGGAGGGAGGAACCTGGTAGGCTACAGTCCATGGGGTCGCAAAGAGTCAGACATGACTGAGCGACTTCACTTTATGTATGGATGTGAGAGTTGGACCGTAAAGAAAGCTGAGCACCAAAAAGCTGATGCTTCTGAACTCTGGTGTTGGAGAAGACTCTTGAATGTCCCTTGGAGACTGTAAGGAGATCAGACAGGTCTATGCCAAAGTAAATCAGTCCTGATTATTCAGTGGAAGGACTGATGCTGAAATTGAAGCGCCAATACTTTGGCCACCTGATACGAAGAACCGACCCATTAGAAAAGACTGTGGTACTGGGAAAGACTGAAGGCAGGAGGAAAAGGGATGACAGAGGATGAGATGGTTGGACGGCATCACTGATGATGCACATGTGTTTGAGCAAGCTCCAGGAGATGGTGAAGGACATGGAATCCTGACATGCTGTATGGGATTGCAAAGAGTCAGACATAACTTAGTGACTAAACAACAGCAACAATGCATGTATGGGGGCAGAAGGCAAATAGGAAATCTCTGCATCTTCCTATTAATTTTGATATGAACCTAAAACTGTTCTAAAAAAATAGTCTTCTTCAAATCAGAGATCTCAGATAGCTGAACCTGGGCATTCTGCTGCTATGTGTATTTGGGAATTTGTAACGGTTACTTCACATGAATGATGGAATCTGAATAGATGAAAGGAAAACAAAGCACAGCAAAAACAAAAATATAAAATAATATTTATAATAGCCAAGACATGGAAGCAACATAAGTGCCACTCAACACTTTTAAAGATGTGTGTGTGTGTATATATATATATATATATATATATATATATATATATACACATACAATGAAATATTACTAAGCTAAAAAAATAAAATAATGCCATTTGCAGCAACATATATAGACCTACAGATTGTAATACTAAGTTAAATAAGCCAGAGTAAGAAATATTATATGATATCACTTATATGTGGAATCTAAAAAATAATACAAATGAATTTATCTACAAAACAGAAACAGGTTCACAGACTTATGGCTACCTAAATGGTAAGGAGTGAATGAGGAATAGATTAGGAGTATGGGATTAACAGATGCTCATGACTGTACATAATATAGATAAGCAACAAGGATTTACTTAATAACACAATCAGTTCAGTAGCTCAGTCTTGTCCGACTCCATGGACTGCAGCACACCAGGCCTCCCTGTCCACACCAAGTCCCGGAGATTGCTCAAACTCATGTGCATTGAGTCTGTAATGCCATCCAACCATCTCACCCTCCTCGTCCCCTTCTCCTCCTCTGCGTCCCCTTCTCCTCCTGCCTTCAGTCTTTCCCAGCACCACTGTCTTTTCTAATGAGTTAGTTTTTCACAGCAGGTGGCCAAAGTATTGGAGTTTCAGCTTCAGCATCAGTCCTTCCAGTGAATAATCAGGACTGATTTACTTTGGGATAGACCTGTCTGATCTCCTTGCAGTCTCCGAGGGACTCTCAAGAGTCTTCTCCAACACCATAGTTCAGAAGCATCCGTTTTTTTGATGCTCAGCTTTCTTTACTGTCCAACTCTCACATCCATAGATAATTACTGGAAAAAAATCATAGCTTTGACTATATGGATCTTTGTTGGCAAAGTAATGTCTCTTCTTTTTAATTCACTGTCAAGGTTTGTCATAGCTTTCCTTCCAAGGAACAAGCATCTTTTAATTTCATGACGACAGTCACTATCAGCAGTGACTTTGGAGCCCAAGAAAATAAAGTCTGTCACTGTTTCCATTGTTTCCCCATCTACTTTTCATGAAGTTATGGGAGCTGATGCCATAATCTTCATTTTTTGAATGTTGAGTTTTAAGCCACCTTTTTCCTCACTCTCCTCTCACTTTCATCAAGAGGTTCTTTAGTTCCTATTTATTTCTACCACAAGGGTAGTGTCATCTGTGTATCTGAAGTTATTGATATTTCTCCTGGCAATCTTGATTCCAGCTTGTGCTTCATCCAGCCAGGCATTTTGCATGAGGAGCAACCCAATGTTCAAGGATCGATGGCTGCACAGGCACAGGAGGGCTGAGAGGAGCTACTCCTCCACATTCAAGGTCAGGAGGGGCAGCCGTGAGGAGATACCCCTCGTTCAAGGAAAGGAACAGTGGTTGTGCCTTGCTGGAGCAGCCATGAAGAGATACCCCACACCCAAGGTAAGAGAAACCCAAGTAAGATGGTAGGCGTTGCAAGAGGGCATCAGAGGGCAGACACACTGAAACCATAACCACAGAAAACTAGTCAATCTGATCAACAGACCACAGCCTTGTCTAACTCAATGAAACTAAGCCATGCTGTGTGGGTCCACCCAAGACAGGTGGGTCATGGTGCGGAGGTATGACAGAATGTGGTCCACTGGAGAAGGGAATAGCGAGCCACTTCAGTATTCTTGCCTTGAGAACCCAATGAATAGTATGAAAAGGCAAAATGATAGGATACTGAAAGAGGAACTCCCCAGGTTAGTAGGTGCCCAATATGCTACTGGAGATCAGTAGAGAAATAATTCCAGAAAGAATGAAGGGATGGAGCCAAAGCAAAAACAATACCCAGTTGTGGATGTGACTGGTGATAGAAGCGAGGTCCGATGCTATAAAGAGCAATCTTGCATAGGAACCTGGAATGTTAGGTCCGTGAATCAAGGCAAATTGAAAGCGGTCAAACAGGAGATAGCAAGAGTGAACGTCGATGTTCTAGGAATCAGCGAAATAAAATGGACTGGAATGGGTGAATTTAACTCAGATGACCATTATATCTACTACTGTCGGCAGGAATCTCTTAGAAGAAATGGAGTAGCCATCATGGTCAACAGAAGAGTTTGAAATGCAGTGCTTGGATGCAATCTCAAAAACGACAGAATGACCTCTGTTCATTTCCAAGGCAAACTATTCAATATCACATTAACCCAAGTCTATGCTCCAACCAGTAATGCTGAACAAGCTGAAGTTGAATGGTTCTATGAAGACCTACAAGACCTTTTAGAACTAACACCAAAAAAAAAAAAAAAAAAAAAAAAAGATGTCCTTTTCATTATAGGGGACTGGAATGCAAAGTAGGAAGTCAAGAAAAAACTGGAGTAACAGGCCAATTTGGCCTTGGAATGTAGAATGAAGCAGGGCAAAGACTAATGGAGTTTTGCCAAGAGAACGCACTGGTCATAGCAAACACCCTCTTCCAACAACATAAGAGAACACTGTACAGATGGACATCACCAGATGGTCAACACTGTAATCAGATTGATTCTAGTCTTTGCAGCCAAAGATGGAGAAATTCTATACAGTCAGCAAAAACAAGACTGGGAACTGACTGTGGCTCAGACCATGACCTCCTTATTGCCAAATTTAGACTTAAATTGAAGAAAGTAGGAAAAACCACTAGACCATTCATGTATGACCTAAATCAAATCCCTTCTGATTATACAGTGGAAGTGAGAAATAGATTTAAGGGACTAGATATGATAGATAGAGTGCCTGATGAACTGTGGACAGAGGTTCGTGACATTGTACAGGAGACAGGGATCAAGACCATTCTCATGGAAAAGAAATGCAAAAACGTAAAATGGCGGTCTGAAGAGACCTTATAAATAGCTGCGAAAAGAAGAGAAGTGAAAAGCAAAGGAGTAAAAGAAAGATATAAGCATCTGAATGCTGAATTTCAAAGAATAGCAAGGAGAGATAAGAAAGCCTTCTTCAGCGATCAATGCAAAGAAATAGAGGAAAACAACAGAATGGGAAAGACTAGAGATCTCTTCAAGGAAATTAGAGATACCAAGGGAACATTTCATGCAAAGAAGGGCTTGATAAAGGACAGAAATGGTATGGACCTAACAGAAGTAGAACATATTAAGAAGACGTGACAAGAATACATGGAAGAACTGTACAAAAAAGATCTTCATGACCCAGAAATCATGATGGTGTGATCACTCATCTAGAGCCAGACATCCTGGAATGTGAAGTCAAGTGGGCCTTAGAAAACATCACTACGAACAAAGCTAGTGGAGGTGATGGATTTCCTTTGAGCTATTTCAAGTCTTGAAAGATGATGCTAGGAAAATGCTGCACTCAATATGCCAGCAAATTTGGAAAACTCAGCAGTGGCCGCACTACTGGAAAAGGTCAGTTTTCATTCCAATTCCGAAGAAAGGGAATGCCAAAGAATGCTCAAAGTTCCACACAATTGCACTCATCTCGCATGCTAGTAAAGTAATGCTCAAATTCTGCAAGCCAGGCTTCAGCAATATGTGAACCGTGAACTTCCAGATGTTCAAGCTGGTTTTAGAAAAGGCAGAGGAACCAGAGATCAAATTGCCAACATCCACTGGATCATGGAAAAAGCAAGAGAGTTCCAGAAAAATATCTATTTCTGTTTTATTGACTATGCCAAAGCCTTTGACTGTGTGGATCACAATAAACTGTGGAAATTCTTCAAGATATGGGAATACCAGACCACCTGATGTGCTCCTCTTGAGAAACCTATATTCAGGTCAGGAAGCAACAGTTAGAACTGGACATGGAAAAACAGACTGGTTCCATATAAGAAAAGGAGTACATCAAGGCTGTATATTGTCACCCTGCTTTTTAGCTTATATGCAGAGTACTTCATGAGAAACACTGGGCTGGAAGAAGCACAAGCTGGAATCAAGATTGCTGGGAGAAAAATCAATAGCCTCAGATATGCAGAGGACACACCCTTATGGCAGAAAGTGAAGAGGAACTAAAATGCCTCTTGATGAGAGTGAAAGAGGAGAGTGAAAAAGTTGGCTTAAAACTCAACATTCAGAAAACGAAGATCATGGCATCTGGTCCCATCACTTCATGGGAAATAGATTGGGAAACAGTGGAAACAGAGTCAGACTTTATTTTTGGGGGCTCCAAAATCACTGCAGATGGTGATTGCAGCCATGAAATTAAAAGACGCTTACTCCTTGGAAGGAAAGTTATGACCAATCTAGATAGCGTATTCAAAAGCAGAGACAGTACTTTGTCAGCAAAGGTCCGTCTAGTCAGTTCAGTTCAGTTCATTCACACAGTCATGTCTGACTCTTTGCGACCCCATGAATCACAGCATGCCAGGCATCCCTGTCCATCACCAACTCCCGGAGTTCACTCAGATTCACATCCATCGAGTCCGTGATGCCATCCAGCCACCTCATCCTTGGTTGTCCCCTTCTCCTCCTGCCCCCAATCCCTCCCAGCATCAGAATCTTTTCCAATGAGTCAACTCTTTGCATGGGGTGGCCAAAGTACTGGAGTTTCAGCTTTAGCATCATTCCTCCCAAAGAAATCCCAGGGTTGATCTTCAGAATGGACTTTTGGATCTCCTTGCAGTCCAAGGGACTCTCAAGGGTCTTTTCCAACACCACAGTTCAAAAGCATCAATTCTTCGGCGCTCAGCCTTCTTCACAGTCCAACTCTCACATCCATACATGACCACAGGAAAAACCATAGCCTTGACTAGACGGACCTTAGTCGGCAAAGTAATGTCTCTGCTTTTAAATATACTATCTAGGTTGGTCATAACTTTTCTTCCAAGGAGTAAGCATCTTTTAATTTCATGGCTGCAGTCACCATCTGCAGTGATTTTGGAGCCCCCCAAAATAAAGCCTGACACTGTTTCCACTGTTTCCCCATCTATTTCCCATGAAGTGATGGGACTGGATGCCATGATCTTCATTTTCTGAATGTTGAGCTTTAAGCCAACTTTTTCACTCTCCTCTTTCACTTTCATCTAGAGTCTCTTTAGCTCCTCTTCACTTTCTGCCATAAGGGTGGTGCCATCTGCATATCTGAGGTTACTGATATTTCTTCCAGCAATCTTGATTCTAGCTTGTGTTTCTTCCAGTCCAGCATTTCTCATGATTTACTCTGCATGTAAGTTAAATAAGCAGAGTGACAATATACAGCCTTGACATACTCCTTTTCCTATTTGGAAAGAGTCTGTTGTTCCATGTCCAGTTCTAACTGTTGCTTCCTGACCTGCATACAGATTTCTCAGGAGGCAGGTTAGGTGGTCTGGTATTCCCATCTCTTGAAGAATTTTCCACAGTTTATTGTGATCCACATAGTCAAAGGCTTTAAAACAGAAATAGATAATTTTCTGGAACTCTTACTTTTTCCATGACCCAGTGGATGTTGGCAATTTGATCTCTGGTTCCTCTGCCTTTTCTAAAACCAGCTTGAACATCAGGGAGTTCACGGTTCATGTATTGCTGAAGCATGGCTTGCAGAATTTTGAGCACTACTTTACTAGCAGGTGAGATGTGTGCAATTGTGTGGTAGTTTGAGCATTCTTTGGCATTGCCTTTCTTCAGAATTGGAATGAAAACTGACCTTTTCCAGTCGTGTGGCCACTGCTGAGTTTTCCAAATTTGCTGGCATATTGAGTGTAGCACTTTCACAGCATCATCTTTCAGGATTTGAAACAGCTCAACTGGAAATCCATCACTTCCATTAGCTTTGTTCATAGTGATGCTTTCTAAGGCCCACTTGACTTCACATTCCAGGGTGTCTGGCTCTAGATTAGTGATCTCATCATCATGATTATCTTGGTCATGAAGATCTTTTTTGTACAGTTCTCCTGTGTATTCTTGTCACCTCTTCGTAATATCTTCTGCTTCTATTAGGTCCATACCATTTCTGTCCTTTATCGAGCCCATCTTTGCATGAAATGTTCCCTTGGTATCTCTAATTTCCTTGAAGAGATCTCTAGTCTTTCCCATTCTGTTCTTTTCATCTATTTCTCTGCATTGATCTCTGAAGAAGGCTTTCTTATCTCTCCTTGCTATTCTTTGGAACTCTGCATTCAGATGCTTATCTCTTTCCTTTTCTCCTTTGCTTTTCGCCTCTCTTCTTTTCACAGCTATTTGTAAGGCCTCCCCAGACAGCCATTTTGATTTTTCGCATTTCTTTTCCATGGGGATGATCTTGATCCCTGTCTCCTGTACAATATCCTGAACTTCAGTCCATAGTTCATCAGGCACTCTATCTATCAGATCTAGGCCCTTAAATCTATTTCTCACTTCCACTTTATAATCATAAGGGATTTGATTTAGGTCATACCTTAGTGGTCTAGCGGTTTTCCCTACTTTCTTCAATTTGAGTCTGAATTTGGCAATAAGGAGTTCATGGTTGAGCCACAGTCTGCTCCTGCTCTTGTTTTTGTTGACTGTATAGAGCTTCTCCAAATTTGGCTGCAAAGACTAGAATCAATTTGAATACAGTGTTGACCATCTGGTGATGTCCATGTGTAGAGTCTTCTCCTGTGTTGTTGAAAGAGGGTGTTTGCTATGACCAGTGCATTTTCTTGGCAAAACTCTGTTAGTCTTTGCCCTGCTTCATTCCACATTCCAAGCCCAAACTTGCCTGTTACTCCAGGTGTTTCTTGACTTCCTACTCTTGCATTCCAGTCCCCTAGAATGAAAAGGACATCTTTTTTTGGTGTTAGTTCTAAAAGGTCTTGTAGGTCTTCATAAAACCGTTCAACTTCAGTTTCTTCAGCATTACTGGTTGGGGCATAGACTTGGATAACTGTGATATTGAATGGTTTGCCTTGGAGATGAACAGAGATCATTCTGTCATTTTTGAGATTGCATCCAAGTACTGCATTTCAGACTTTTGTTGACCATGATGGCTACTCGATTTCTTCTAAAGGATTCCTGCCCTCAGTAGTAGATATAATGGTCATCTGAGTTAAATTCACCCATTCCAGCCCATTTTAGTTTGCTGATTCCTAGAATGTCAACGTTCACTCTTGCCATCTGCTGTTTGACCACTTCCAATTTGCCTTGATTCATGGACCTGACATTCCAGATTCCTATGCAATATTGCTCTTTACAGCATCGGATCTTGATTCTATCACCAGTCACATCCACAACTGGGTATTGTTTTTGCTTTGGATCCATCCCTTCATTCTTTCTGGAGTTATTTCCGCTGATCTCCAGTAGCATATTGGGCACCTACTGACCTGGGGAGTTCCTCTTTCAGTATCCAATCATTTTGCCTTTTCATACTGTTCATGGGGGTCTAGTCAAGGCTATTGTTTTTCCAGTGATCATATATGGATATGAGAGTTGCACTTTGAAAAAAGCTGTGCACCAAATAATTGATGCTTTTGGACTGTGGTGTTTGGAGAAGACCCTTAAGAGTTCCTTGGACTGCAAGGAGATCCAACCAGTCCATCCTAAGGAGATTTGTCCTGGGTGTTCATTGGAAGGACTGATGCTGAAGCTGAAACTCCAAAACTTTGCCCACCTCATGCGAAGAGTTGACTGATTGTAATAGACTCTGGAATTGAGCTGCAGGAGTTGTTTGTATATTTTCGAGATGAATTCTTTGTCAGTTGCTTCGTTTGCTATTATTTTCTCCCCTCTCAAGGCTGTCTTTTCAACTTGCTTATAGTTTACTTTGTTGTGAAGAAGCTTTTATTTTAATTAGGTATCATTTGTTTATTTTTGCTTTTATTTCCAGTATTCTGGGAGGTGAGTCATAGAGGATCCTGCTGTGATGTATGTCGGAGAGTGGTTTGCCTATGTTCTCCTCTAGGAGTTTTATAGTTTCTGGTCTCACATTTAGATCTTTCATCCATTTTGAGTTTATTTTTGTGTATGGTATTAGAAAGTGTTCTAGTTTCATTCTTTTACATGTGGTTGACCAGTTTTCCCAGCACCATTTGTTAAAGAGATTGTCTTTACTCCATTGTATATTCTTGCCTCCTTTGTCAAAGAAAAGGTGTCCATGGGTGTGTGGATTTATCTCTGGGCTTTCTATTTGTTCCGTTGATCTCTATTTCTGTCTTTGTGCCAGTTCCATACTGTCTTGATGACTGTGGCTTTGTAGTAGAGGTTGAAGTCAGGTGGGTTGATTCCTCCAGTTCCATTCTTCTTTCTCAATATTGCTTTGGCTATTCGAGGTTTTTTGTATTTCCATACAAATTGTGAAATTATTTGTTCTAGCTCTGTGAAAAATACCATTGGTAGGTTGACAGGGATTGCATTGAATCTATAGATTGCTTTGTGTAGTATACTCATTTTCACTATATTGATTCTTCTGATCCATGAACACGGTATATTTCTCCATCTATTAATGTCCTTTTTGCTTTTAGAGAAGGCAACGGCATCCCACTCCACTACTCTTGCCTGGAAAACCCCATGGATGGAGAAGCCTGGTAGGCTGCAGTCCATGGGTTCACCGAGGCTCGGACACGACTGAGAGACTTCACTTTCTCTTTTCACTTTCATGAATTGGAGAAGGAAATGGCAACCCACTTCAGTGTTCTCGCCTGGAGAATCCCAGGGACGGGGGAGCCTGGTTGGCTGCTGTCTATGGGGTCGCACAAAGTCGGACAAGACTGAAGTGACTTAGCAGTAAAGCTGATTTCTTTCACCAGTGTTTTATAGTTTTCTATATATAGGCCTTTTGTTTCTTTAGGTAGATATATTTTTAAGTATTTAATTCTTTTCATTGCAATGGTGAATGAAATTATTTCCTTAATTTCTCTATTTTCTCATTATTAGTATATAGGAATGTAAGGGATTTCTGTGTGTTGACTTTATATCAATATACAAGCAACTCCTGGAGCTCAATTTCAGAAAAATAAATAACCCAATCAAAAAATGGTCCAAAGAACTAAACAGACATTTCTCCAAAGAAGACATACTGATGGCTAACAAACAGATGAAAAGATGCTCAACATCACTCATTATCAGAGTAAGGCAAATCAAAACCACAATCAGGTACCATTTCATGCCAGTCAGAATGGCTGCAATCCAATAGTCTACAAGCAATAAATGCTGGAGAGGGTGCAGAGGAAAGGGAACCCTTTTACACTGTTGGTGGGAATGCAAACTAGTACAGTCACTATGAAGAACAGTGTGGAGATTCCTTAAAAAACTGGAAATAGAACTACCATATGACCCATACATTTGAATCAGTTCTAATGAGGTGGATGCAACTGGAGCCTATTGTACAAATGAAGTAAGCCAGAAAGAAAAACACCAATACAGTATACCAATGCATATTTATGGAATTTAGAAAGATGGTAACAATAACCCTGTATGTGAGACAGCAAAAGAGACCCAGATATATAGAACAGTCTTTTGGACTCTGTGGGAGAGGGCAAGGGTGGGATGATTTGGGAGAATGGCATTGAAACATGTATAATATCATATATGGAACGAATCACCAGTCGGGGTTTGATGCATGATACAGGATGCTTAGGGTTGGTGCACTGGGATGACCCAGAGGGATGGTATGGCAAGGGAGTTGGGAGGGGGGTTCAGGATGGGGAACACATGTACACCCATGGCAGATTCATGCTGATGTATGGCAAAACCAATACAATATTGTAAAGTAATTAGCCTCCAATTAAAATAAATAAATTTATATTAAAAATAAAGAAAACAAAGAGGCCAAAAAAAAAAAAAAAGGAAGAGACTCTGATGCTGGGAGGGATTGGGGGCAGGAGGAGAAGGGGACGGCAGAGGATGAGATGGCTGGATGGCATCACTGACTCGATGGACATGAGTTTGAGTAAACTCCGGGAGTTGGTGATTGACAGGAAGGCCTGGCATGCTGGGATTCACGGGGTCGCAAAGAGTCAGACACGACTGAGCAACTGAACTGAACTGAACTGATTATGCATATAAGCTAACTAAGCAGGGTGACAATTTACAGCTTTGATGTACTCCTTTCCCAATTTGAAACCAGTCTGTTGTTCCATGTCCAGTTCTAACTGTTGCCTCTTGACCTGCATACAGATTTCTCAAGAGGCAGGTAAGGTGGTCTGGTATTTCCATCTCCATAAGAATTCCCACAGTTTGTTATGATCCACAGAGTCAAAGGCTGTACCATAGTTAATGAAGCAAAAGTACGTTTATTTCTGGAATTCTCTTGCTTTATCTATGATTGAATGGATGTTGGCAATTTGATCTCTGGTTTCTCTGCCTTTTCTAAATCCAGCTTGAACATCTGGAAATTCTTGGTTCACATACTGTTGAAGCCTTATCTTGGAGAATTTTTAACATTACTTTGCTAGCATGTGAGATGAGTTCAGTAATTTGAACATTCTTTGGCATTGCCTTTCTTTGTGATTGGAAGGAAAACTGACCTTTTCCAGTCATGTGGTCACTGCTAGGTTTGCCAAATATGGTGGCATATTGCATACAGCGCCTTGACAGCATCATCTTTTAGCCTTTGAATTAGCTCAGCTGTAATTTCATCACCTCCCCTAACTTTGTTCATAGTGACGCTTCCTAATGCCCACTTGACTTCACACTCCAGGATGTCTGGCTCTAGGTGAATGAGCACACCATCATGGTTACCTGGGTCATTAATAACTTTTTTTGTATGGTTCTTCTGTGCATTCTTGCCAACTCTTCTTAATATCTTCTGCTTCTGTTAGGTCCATACCATTTCTGTCATTAATTTTGTTCACCTTTGCAGGAATTGTTCCCTTGGTATCTCTAGAAGAGATCTTTAATTTTTCCCAGTCTATTGTTTCTATTTCTTTGCATGGTTCACTTAGGAAGGCTTTCTTATCTCTCCTTGTTATTCTTTGGAACTCTGCATTCAAATGGATATATCTTTCCTTTTCTCCTTTGCCTCTCACTTCTCTTTTCTCAGCTATTTGTAAGGCCTCTTCAGACAACATTTTTGCCTAGCCTCCCATGCATGCATAGCCTCTCCCTTTATCATCATCTTCCACTAGAGAGGTACTTTCATTATAGTTGATGACTTACATTGACATAATCCCAGGTGGCTCAGTGGTAAAGAATTTGTTTGGTACACAGGAGTCATGAAATGCAGTAAATGTAGGTTGATCCCTGGGTTGGGAAGGTCCTCTGAAGAAGGAAATAGCAACCTACTCAAGTATTCTTGCCTGGGAAACCCCATGGAAAGTCCATTGGGTCACAAAAGTGTTGGACACAACTGATCAACTCAATGAGCACTTTTGGCATTGCACGTTCCATGGGCTTGGGTGAATATATAATGATACATACTCACCATTGTATACCATACAGTATTTTCACAGTCCTAAAAATCTTTGTGTTCTGCCTATTCATTTCTCTCCACCCCTGCAGCTCCTGCAACCACTATGACACTTCGTTTTTTTTTTAAACAGATTTCCAATCTTTAGTCATTGTGCATAACAAGAAGAATGTGTCACTTTTTGAAAAATCTTCCCAAACCTCTCTTTTTAAAAAATAACCTGGCTGTTTGTATTTACTTACTACTTAATTCTTACCTTCCATGGCTGCAGGTCTTGCATCTTATTTTGTCTTACTGGGTAGAATTTTATGAACCTGTCACTTCACTTTCTTTCTTTCTTTTTTTTTTTTACTATAATTGGGAAAAGAGCTGATATATAGCTAGAGGCACATCATTATGGGAAGAGTTAGGACAAATTAACTGTGATTAACTGAGATTATGTGGTTCAAAGTTATATTTGACAGTACATGTTTTTGCCCTTATGAAAATTGTTTTGTAAGTAAAACATGAAATATTAAATTAGTCTTTAATGATATTCAACTCCCATGAATCTGGAAAGTGCCAAGTTCATTCTATAGTTTTACATATGCTTAATTGCTTTTACTAAGAAAAATTAAAGTTATTTTAAAAATGTAGTAATACATTATTATTCTTCATAATACTTCAGTGTATCCTGACATACATATATTTATTCTCTGTATCATTAAACCATATTAATTTCTTAAAAATGTGTGATATATTTAATTAATGATATAATTCTTTAACAGGTGAGTGAACTAATGTCTGTTAAACCTGGATTTTTCTAAGTATTTTACATACACTGTTTAATTTAATCCCAAAGCAGACCTGAACATTTATCTCTATTTTCTGGTTACGCTCATTTTCCCAGTGATGAAATGTAAGGCTTAGAGAAGTAAATTTCACAGGTAGAAGGCAGTAGGGATAGGATCAAGATTCAAATCCACCTAATTCTTAAACCATTACCTGAAAACTCGTGTTCATTATCTATGCTATCAATTTGGATTTGTGGTTTATTGTAATTGTAAATAAGTTCATTCAGGTTAACTTGTAACTATTGTTTTGTGGTTTGTCATGTTTGAATGTGGGGTCTATGGATCTAGCTTTATTAAAAAGTCAGGCTGTTGAATCATTAGTTGTATCCAAAGGAAGAGCCTCTAGTTATTGTAGCAGGCAGCTCAGGCACAGAGAAGGCGAGAATAATTCAGAGGTTTGTGATTTCAGGGAGGTCAGAGAAGAGACAGGCTGATTTAGAGAAAAGGCAGAAGAATGAAGGCTCTGTAATTTGGAAAAATAACAAGATAGTGTCTCTTGGTTTTTAAATACTGGGACTTGTTCTATTTGATTGAAAATAAACTTAGAGAGAACCAAAACAGAATAATTAAAATTAAGTTAAGATACAAAGAAGAAAAGAAATAGGACTGAAGGAAAATACTTCAAAATATTATCAGTAGCTATGTCTGGGAGTAGGAGGACAAATGAGTTTTTACTTTTCTCTTTGTATTTTTTTACTTTACAGTTTCTTTCTATTAAACACACACTATAAACACAATTTAGAGAAAATTCATCATTATTATTACTATTATTTTTTCATAACATAGCATGATGATAAGTACTTTAGGAACAAAGCCTTCATGTTTGGGAACGCATGTAAGAATTAAAGATTTTAAAATTTAAAAAATAAAAAACTAAAATAAAATTTAAAAAAAATAAATAAATTAAAAAAAAATAAAACTAGGTTTGCGATGTATTAGCTCTGTGACATTGGATAAGTTATATATCCACTCAAAGCATTTTTATTTATGAAGTTGCTACTGAGTACTATTTATTGAAACAGTGCTGTTATCATAATTAACATACAATTAATATGCAATTATTATTCCTAGTATCTAGAATGTGTTGTTAGTTATTACTGGAATTATTTAGTTTTCTTTTTACGCTTATTAGGGTTTCCCTGATAGCTCAGCCAGTAAAGAATCTGCCTGCAATGCGGGAGACCTGGGTTGATCCCTGGGTTGGGGAAGATCCCCTGAAGAAGGGAAAGGCTACCCACTCCAGTATTCTGGCCTGGAGAAGTCAATGGACTCCAGTCCATGGGGTCACAAAGAGTCACAGACAACTGAACAACTTTCACTTCACTTATGTTTATTAGCTACTTTATTTTAAATAATTAAAAATATAAAGTGTGATATTTCCTAAGGATTTTTTTCTCCTAAAAATGCGCAGATCTCAACTTCAAGATTCACATCAGTACCACTCCCACCCCCATCCCTCCAGCATCACAAACATGACAAGGGAAGTTTAGACAAAGGAGCACTCTTGCTCAACCAGGAACTGTATATCTGTGCTATCAGCTCACCCAAGTGGTCCCAGAAGTTCCATTTCTGTCTTAACTTTGTGAAACCCAGTATGCATTCAATGCATATTTAAATGTAAGACTTTGTGTGTAACCCAGATATATTCCAGGGTCCATGTGGCCGCATTCATCACAGTGTCACAGGAGAAGAAACACAGTCCTGCAACTAAAAGTAATACAAGTGGTTCCCATCTTTACTAACTTCTCTTGAAGAACATCTCTATAATCAGTCCATGGCACTGATATAACACTAAAAAAGCTATTTTTCTCAAGAGGAACTTCTCAAGACTTAATTTTTCTTGAAATTATCTCCCCTATTCATCTTGCTGTTCCCCATTTACATTCCAGGGCTTCTTCTAAGACTCTCCCGCCCCAAAATTCATATTCCCTTGTCAAAACTGCCTCTCACCTCATACCATGCAGGCTTCCCTTGTTTCTCTTACCCCAACATTTGTATTCTTATTTTTCCTCTGTAGTAAACGATGGCCTTTTTGACTAAAAATATTCTAGTTCTCTCCTTTCCCATCTCCCACAACAGTATGTCCATTTGCTAAATATGATCAGGGGGCCTGAAGAAGATATAGAGAATAAAATAATTTGCATTCCAAATATACATGAGAGCTATATCACATTTAAAAGACACACATGGAGGATTTAACTTCCAAAATGCTTTGTTATCTTAAATGACTATATATGCAGAAAATCGCCATAATCCCACTATACTTTTCCACTTTCAGTAGTAATAATCAATACAATCAATCAAGCACCTACTATTAGCTGGATGCTGTATAAGATACTTTTGGCATATTATATTATCTATTCTTCATAACAAACTTCTGAGACATTAGCTAACTTGCCTATGGTGATATAGTTAATGGTGGTAGAATTAAGGTTTTTTAAAAAAGATCTACATAACTCCAAAGCCCATGAGATTAATTACCACACTATTTCTAGGTAAATATAATAGAAGAATGTAGCTTCTGGTTAAAGAAAATAATTGTCTATGGTCTAAGACTGGATTAATATCAGAGCTTATTAGCAGCAGTAGACACTATGTTCTATCCACTTGTATAGGATGGAATTGATTTAATGATTTTATGGGTGCATAATCAAAGACAAGAACAGAAGTGGACTGTGTTACATCTGTTATATCTGATTTCTCCCCTAAAGTTTTATAACTCTGATAAATTTCTGAACAGAGCAGTGTTAAGGACAAAATGGCAAAATTCTTTAGTTGACTGCTTCAGCTTGTCTAGTTCTAAATTTTGCTTTTAAGTGAATAAAGCCTCCTCAGTCATAAATCCTAAAATGTTTGAGCTCCTGGGCTTAGATGCAAGTATATTTGAACCCCGATTGCATAAGCTGGCTCTTGTTTTTTTGTAACACTTTGTTCGAACATTTCTTTATGAGACAAGAATGTAGGACACAGATATGTAAAACTCAGTTACTCTGAGTTCAAAAACATGTGTGGAGGACCAACTAGACATTTCTGATCATGATTAGCTTTGTTACTGTAAATCATTACATCAAATATGTCAACACCTTTTGTTCATCCTTTTGGCCAAGTGCTACTAAAAGTGAACTTTGCTTTATATTTCTGGCTGCTGTGTGTGTGTGTAAACAAAGTATTTAGTATGCACAGCCACAGTCTCACTGTCTATATAAAATGCATCAGCCTGGAAGTCTTATGAGGATGATTTTTTTCTCCCTGTAGATTTTGAAGCTATTTTTCTCTCTAATCTTGGCATTGTAAAAATGGCTTCCTACCCATTTCAGACCTACTCCTGTGTGTGTGTGTGTGCGCTTAGTCACTCTGTTGTGTCTGACTCTTATGACCCCATAGACTCTAGCCTGCCAGGCTCCTCTGTCCATGGGATTCTCCAGGCAAGAATCCTGGACTGGGTTGCCATTTCATTCTCCAGGGGATTTTCCCAACCCAGGAATTGAACCTGGCTCTGCTGCATTGCAGGCAGACTCTTTACTGACTTAGCTATGAGGGAAGCCCTAGACCTACTGGAGCCAACCATAGCAGAAAGTGGAAAGAGCATGGGATATAAATTGCTGAAATAAAATGTTTGAAATGCTTTCAGACCCCAAGGAAGCTGGATTCTTTAGCTGTATATGAGTCAAAAGACATCTCTCAATTGCTAAGACAATTCTTTCATTCCTGGTAAGTAAATACAGAGCCATAGATTTTTTTCATGAAAAAAATGCCCCATGGATTTTACCCAGATGGTTCCAGCAACTCCAGGGAGATGATATAAGATTAATGTAGGTGTTTTAGACAGACTCCAAGAGTTCTTAGTATGTTTCCATCTATGTTTACTGTTACAACAGTGTCTCTGAGCTAAGTCCAAGTTGATATACTGAACAGTAATGATTTATCATGGCAGCAAAAGCATTTCACAGTCTGTCTTTCTGTTAGCTAATACCAAACAAGGTTAGTTTTTTTTTCTTCTTATTCTTTTCCTTTCTTTTAGTTTTAAACAGCATAAGATTTCTTCAAATATCCTTGAGTTGTCATATTTCCTCTCACTCTAGTTTAGTGGCTCAGACAGTAAAGTCTGCCTGCAGTGTGGGAGACCCGGGTTTGACCCCAGGGTCAGAAAGATCCCCTGGAGAGGAAATGGCAACCAACTCCAGTACCCTTGCCTGGAAAATTCTATGGATGAGGAACCTGGTAGGCTATAGTCCATGGAGTCACAAAGAGTTGGACATGACTGAGCAACAAACACTTTCACTTTCAGACAGTCTTAATTAAGTAGGATGAGCCAAAGCTGATGACAGACAGGAAACGCCCTCTCTGTTACTTCTCCCTTCAACCCTGTATTTGAACAAATAAAGATATTAAAAATGAAAATTGCACTGTGTATTTGAAAAAAAATGAGACGATATTTTTAACAGGGAGGACTACTCCTAAATATTAAGTTAGAAGTACTCAAATTCTAGCACTTATTTTATGAGGACTTGATGGAAACCTAGACTTAACTGGACTTCTGGTTGGGTCAGTCCATGTTTCAGGGGAGTCGTGTGTGTGAGTGTGTGTGTGTGTGTATAGCAGATGCAATGTTAGACCATAGAGTTATAATTACAGTAGAGTGACACAGAAAGGGAAAATCAAAGACCAATGCACATTTGGGATATTTGATGCAATCAGGGAAGAAGGGAAAACACAGGGATAAATAATAAATCTAAGGAAAGCTACCCAATTCTGGACCCATTTTTAACAACTCCTCTCTCTGCCTAGTCCTGCTTCCTTCACTCCTTAAAGGAGTTTGTCCTAAAAGTTCTCCTTAGTCCACATTCTGCTCACAAATTTCAGTTTATTGTCTCATTGAGAAGATGACCTATAACAAAGTTCTTTTTGTTCTTATCTTTGGGTGATTTCCTCAATTTTATTTTTTAAATCCTTTTATTGAATTTTTTACAATGTTTTCTTTATTTTAAGAGCTCCTATTTGTTCATTTTTAAAACAGCACTTTGCCCTTGTTTTATAAATTAGAGAGTTTTGTTTTGTGCTGCTTTGTTCTCATCTGTTGTCTTCATCTTGGCATTTTAACTCTCATGTTAGAAATGTTCCTCAAATGTTTTTGACCCTCAGTTTTTGGAAGCAATGTACACATGTATGGGCTTTGTTCCCTGGGAGCTTTTACTTTACAATTGAGTGAAGAGGTGTTATTTTGTATCCCAAGAGTTTATTTTTCTCTGGGGCCATTTAATCTCCATAAAACAACTCCCCATTTTCAGCCTAATGAGACTTGTGACCAAGTATTTCATGGAGGGAGTAATCAGAAGGGGAGAGTATGTTTTGACCTACAGTTCTACATTTTGCAGTTCAACTGTGCATCTTATTCAGCATTTTTTATTATTGCATTTTCTTTTTCTGGCTCATTATTAGGTTCCTTGTTAAGGGTTTGTTTTTTTTTTTAATAGCTTTGCTGAGATATAATTCACATTATACCATGAAATTCACTCAATGAAATGTTCTCAGTATACTCACAAAAGTGTACAACCATTATCATTGTCTAATTTTAGAACATTTTCATCATCTGTCTTCAAACCTCAACAAAATAACGCCATGGTTGGATGGCGTCACTGACTCACTGGACATGAGTTTGAGAAAACTCAGGGAGATAGTGAAGGACAGGGAAGACTGGCATGCTGCAGTTCATGGGGCTGCAAAGAGTTGGACACAACTTAGTGACTCAACAACATATAGATATACTACATGTTGTTTATCTATCTGTTTTGTCAGTTGGCTGATATTGTTTCCCCTTTTCAACTTTTATGAATAATACTGCTATGAATATCTATGTACAAGTTCTTTCGTGAATATATTGTATATTTTCAGTTCCTTTGGATATGGAACATATCTAGGAAAGAATTGCTAGGTCACATGGTAACTCTACGTTTATTTTGAGGAACTGCCAGACAGTTTTCTCAAAGTGGTTGCACCATTTTACGTTCCCATCTATAAAGTTTGAAGGCTCCAATTCTCCATAACCTCACTAACATTTCTTATTTTCAATCCTTTTGATTATAGCTGTCTCATGGTTCTGATTAGCAGAACATCTTATGTGTTTATTAGCAACTTTTATATCTTCTTTGGAGAAATATCTGTTCAAAACTTGCTCATTTTAAAATTAGGTTAATTGCCTTTTTATTACTGAGTTTTGAGAGTTCTTTTTTATATTTTAGACATGAGATCCTTATCATATATAAAATTTATATAAAAATTTTCCCATTTTGTGTATCTTTTCACTTTCCTGATGGTGTTTTTCAGGAAGCAACAGTTACAACTACACATGGAACAACAGACTGGTTTCAAATAGGAAAAGGAGCACGTCAAGGCTGTATATTGTCACCTTGCTTTTTTAACTTCTATGCAGAGTACATCATGAGAAACTCTGGACTGGAAGAAACACAAACTGGAATAAAGATTGCTGGGAGAAGCATCAATAATCTCAGATATGCAGATGACACCACCCTTATGGCAGAAACTGAAGAGGAACTAAAAAGTCTCTTGACGAAAGTGAAAGTGGAGAGTGAAAAAGTTGGCTTAAAGCTCAACATTCATAAAATGAAGATCATGGCATCCATCCCATCACTTCATGGGAAATAGATGGGGAAACAGTGGAAACAATGTCAGACTTTGTTTTTTATGGGCTCCAAAATCACTGCAGATGGTGACTGCAGCCATGAAATTAAAAGACGCTTACTCCTTGGAAAAAAAGTTATGACCAACCTAGATAGCATATTCAAAAGCACAGACATTACTTTGCTGACTAAGGTCCGTCTAGTCAAAGCTATGGTTTTTCCAGTAGTCATGTATGGATGTGAGAGTTGGACTGTGAAGGCTGAGCACCAAAGAATCAATGCTTTTGAACTATGGTGTTGGAGAAGACTCTTGAGAGTCCCTTGGACTACAAGGAGATCCAATCAGTCCATTCTGAAGGAGATCAGCCCTGGGATTTCTTTGGGAGGAATGATGCTAAAGCTGAAACTCCAGTACTTTGGCCACCTCATGCGAAGAGTTGACTCATTGGAAAAGACTTCGATGCTGCAAGGGATTGGGGGCAGGAGAAGAAGGGGACGACAGAGGATGAGATGGCTGGATGGCATCACTGACTCGATGGACGTGAGTCTGAATGAACGGGAGTTGGTGATGGGAGGCCTGGCGTGCTGTGATTCATGGGGTCGCAAAGGGTTGGACACGACTGAGTGACTGAACTGAACTGATGGTGTTTTTTGAAACAAAATCTTTGAATTTTGGTGATGTCAAATTTAATTTTTTTTCCCTTTTGTTTCTGTACTTTGGGCACCATATTTAGGAAGATCTTTTTTCGAGGAATTTTATAGTTTTAGACCTTACATTTGATCCATTTTGAGTTAATTTTTATATCTGGTGTGATGTATCATTCTTACTTTGTTCTGTGTGTGGATATCCAGTTGTCTCACCCCTTTTGTTGAAAAGACTAGCTCTTGCCTCCTTAAATTGTCTTGATGCTCTTGTCAAAAATTAATTGACCTTAGGTATATGGGTTTATTTCTGGAGTTTTAATTCTATTCTATTGATTTAAATGTGTGTCTGTATACCAGCAACACATAGTCTTGATTGCTTTAGCTTTGTAGTAACTTTCAAAATGGGGAGGTGGCGATTCTAATTTAACTTTATTCTTTTTCAAGGTTGTTTAAAAAAAAAAAAAGCTTGCTGTTTTCTTTCCTAACTGGTTGTGTCTTATTTCTTTTTATTCCCCAAATTTTCAGCCTAGGATCTCCAATTCAATGTTGAGTAGAAATGGCAATGAGTAGACATCCTTGTCTGATTCTTGATCTTAAGACTACTTGATCAAGTTTGTTTTGGTGGTCCTAGATACCTTGTATTTCCATATGAGTTTAAAGTTCATCTTGTCAATTTCTGCAAAAATGGCAGCTTGCATTTTGATAAGGTTCTCATTCAATCTGTAGATAAATTTGGGGACTATTGCTATTTAAGCAAAAGTAAGCTTTCCAAGTCATAAACACTGAATTATTTCCACTTATTTTTATCTCCTGTTTTTCAATGAGGTTGCATAATTTTCAAGGTATTAAATTTCTCTTGTTTTTCTAAGTATTTTATATTTATTTATGCTAATTTAAATGAAACTATATTCTTAGTTTCAGTTTTGGATTGTTTATTACCAGTGCGTAGGAACACAACTGATATGTGCATATAGATCTTGTATCCAACAATCTTGGTGAATTTGTTTATTAGCTTTAATTATTTTTTTGTGAGCTCTTTAGGGTTTTCTACATATAAGATCATGTCATCTGCAAATAGAAAATGCTTACTTTTTTCTTTCCAATCTTGATGGTCCTTATTTCTTTTTATTCTCTAAATTGTCCTGATTAAGATCTCCAATACAATGTTGAATAGAAATGGCAGTGAGTAGATGTCCTTGTCTGATTCTTGATCTTAGGAATGCTTTCAATTTTTTCTACCACTGAGTGTGATGTTAGATGTTTGTGTTACCCTTGTATCTCATTCTTGTCCTGGTATGTGGTAAGACCAAATTCTATCCATGCCTAGAGTTCTATGGTGTAAATGGAGTTGCCCTCAACTGTATATTCTTCCTCATCCATTTTAGGCTGGGGATTCCTCTGCCCTGCTTAGAACAGTCACTATTAATATAATGTAGTATTTGGAAATGTGGGACTTCAAAAAATATCACAATTATTTATCAGTTAATACACTTAGCATACACTAACAATAGACCCTCTATTGTTTTTCACTTTTCTACAGTGTATTGACTTGATACATCATAATTTACATAACTTTAAAAGTGTAGTGTTAGTCACTCAGTTGTGTCCAACTTTGTGAACCTATGGACTGTAGCCCACCAGGCTCTTCTGTCCATGGAATTCTCCAGGCAAGAATACTGGAAAGGATTGGTATTCTCCTCTCCAGGGGTATTCCAGACCTAGGAATTGAACCCAGGTTTCCTGCATTGTAGGCAGATTCTTTACCATCTGAGCCAAACCAGGGAAGCACACATAACTAACTTACTGCCTTCCAAAACTTAGTCATCACTCTCTTTTTAATTTGCCCCCCCCCATTCTTTTAATGGTTTATTCATTGTCACATTTTTTCTTGTTGTTGCGTTCCCATTTTAACTTGTTTTTTCCTCAAAAAAAATTTTTTTTTTCAGTTCAGTGGTTTCTGTTAAGCCTAACTTTAAACAGAGCCCTGTGGAAATCTTCATCCTTCATGCACATTACTACATTCTGAACTTAAAAGTCAAGATTATTCTGGACTAGAAATCAGAAAGTGTGCTTTTAAAATGCGGCTCTGGCACTTTAATTTGTGATCATGGGTGAACCAAGATTCTCTGAGCTTATTTATTTCATATGGCAGTTGCAATAACTGAATGAGCTTTCATATGCCAAGTTTCTATCACATTACCTTGTATAATCAAGGGCTCCATTGAATTTTAACTTCCTTCCCTGTCTCAGCTACCAATATACAATACAGGTATTGTTCTTCTATGTCTCTTTCTCTCTACTGAGTCACAATGGCAGAGTTTAAATGCATTGATTTACTGACTTACCATGATTTTCTTTGACTTTTCTTTAGGAAACTTCAGAAGGTACTCTATAGCTATAGCTCATGTAGGTTATCTTGGGATGGGAGTGAATCACCCTTTGGTGCATTTTTTTCTTAGTCTTTAACACCTATGGCTAACGATCAGCTTATTGTAGTCAGGGTTTTTGGCATGACTTAGAAACTCATTGTGAATATTTATCTTCTCATATTCCTTTTGTAATGTCTATTCACCTCAGATTTAATCTTCATGTTAAACAAGATTATTATTACTGAGTCTCCATCTCCATGTTTATTCTCTTGGGAGCTCTGGTCAAGACTAGACTTTCATAAGACTAGTAGCTTAGTAGCTACAATCAGGACCAGTGGTAATATGATTTCCTAGGTTTCAAATGTGTTTTAGCCTTTTTTGTTTCACTGAAAGCCACTTTAGACCTTTTATTAAAAATTAGAAACAATTATTTTTAAATTAAAAACGTTTATTCCTTGTGGTAGAAAAACTAGAAATATGAGTAAGATAATAAGTATGAATTTTTAAGAATCCACTCATTAATTTTACTATCTAATATATAATAATCTTTTCAGATATTTTTCTGTAGTTTTATACAGGCCACCTGGTGGCTCAGACAGTAAAGAATCTGCCTGCAATATGGGAGAACTGGGTTTGATCCCTGGGTTTGGAAGATCCCCTGAGAAGGGAATGACTACCTACTCCAGTATTCTTGCCTGGAAAATTCCATAGACAGAGGAGTCTGGTGAGCTACAGTCTATGGGGTTGCAAAGAGTCAAACATACTGAGCAACTAACACTTCACTTTCATACTTGATTCAGGTCATTGAGTGGAAGCTTCATATGTCTGTGTGGACATCATCTGAATATGACATATGCATAATTAAATTCACTGCCAAATATTCAGAAGTTTTGGTAGAAGGGAGTTGCAGCCTTATTTTTCATGTGCTTTTTAGTACATAGGCTAACTAATAACTCACAACTATATGGTGTGAAAAGGGTTAGCTGTTCAAAATTATTTCCCTTCTAATAATAATGTGTTGTTTCTAACACATTTAATGGTTTCTCTTCAGTATTCCTATAAAGTTCCTCTAAATAATAAATATTATACTTGTGTATGTTTATAGTTAAATTCTCCGTTTAAGTTAAATTTTACAAATGAGGAAAAGATAAGAACTGTTAGATAGGATATTTGCTGTCACTTCTGAAGGTTAACTTTGCAAGGTCAGAATATATCACATTATTTTGTTTTTCCAAAACACTATCCTGCTAGCAGATGGATGATGGTGCCTGATCTGGTAAGAATAAAAAAATTATCTTGCAGGTGTAATGAAATGAGCCAATCTGATTTCACTGAACTAAATTTTCTATTAAAATACTTTATTAGTCTTCAAAGCACAGCAAACAGTGAATATTATCATGTATAAATTTTATATATCATGTATATGTATACTATTTTCAGCATACTTTTGAGAAATACAAATACTTGGGGCCACTTATCTTTCAACTTCACAAAGTTAAAACTTTAAAAAATCACTTTCTAATTCCTCTATTTCTTAGAGTTAGCTTTCTTATCTGCTCTGGACATTCAGAATAGTGAGTCTCAACCTGGATTGCATGTTAGAATCACAGAGTTTTTAAAAATCCCAATGCCTAGTATATATCCCCAAATAATTAAATCAGAATTTCTGGAGGTGAGATGCAGGTATATTAATTTCTTAGGGCTGCCGAAATAAATTACTTCAAGCCTGTTGACTTAAGCAATAAAAAGGTATTCTCTCACAGTAGTCTGAAATCAAACTGTGGGCAAGGCCATGCTCTCCCTTGAGGCTCTAGGGGAAGATTTTCCTTGTTTCTCCTTAGATTCTGATGGCTGCCAGTGAGCCTTGGCATTCTTCAACTTGTAGTTGAATCATTCTGGTCTCTGCCTCTGCTGTCACATGGCCTTCTTTCCAGTATTTCCTCTGTGTCTCTGTATCCAAATCTCCCTCTCCTTTCTCTTATAGAGCAGAATTTAGGACCTCCTTTAACCCAATACAATCTCATCTTAACTCGATGACATCTACAAAGACTGTATTTCAAATTAGGTCACATTCACAGGTAGGAGGGATTAGGAGCTCAGCATATCTTCTTTTTTTTTTTTTAATTTTTAGTTTTTTATTTTTTTAAATTTTAAAATCTTTAATTGGGACACAATTTAACCCATTGGAGGAGGCATCAGCAGTTTTGTTTCCCTTGGGGATTCTATGGATCGGTAGCTAACGCAGAGTTCCTTTCGGTAAAGTACTTCTCAGATTTAATCACTTGGAGATCTTGTTAAAATGTAGATTCTGATAGAAACATTCTGAAGTGGAGCCTGAAACCCTGCATTTCTCACAAACTCCTAAATGGTGTCAGTGGTGTGGTCCACACTGCAAGGAGCGGGCACTCACAGTGAAGACTTTGTAGGTTTCTTTGTAGCTCCACTTCTGCCCCCTCTTCTAAACTTGGGAGAATCTCAGTATTAAAAATCTTAATGAGAAAACTTCCATTTAGTTAAATATCTAACTGAAGAAGGGATTAATTTTCCCTTCTAAATTACATGCTGTGCACCATAAAGAAGTCTGAGCAACAAAGAATTGGTACTTTCGATTTGTAGTGCTGGAAAAGACTCTTGAGAGTCCCTTGAACTCAAGGAGCTCAAACCAGTCAATCCTAGAGGAAATCAATCCTGAATATTCATTGGAAGGATGGATGCTGAAGCTGAAGCTCTTATACTTTGGCAACTGGATGCAAGGAGCCAAATTTTTGGAAAAGACTCTGATGTTGGGAAAGATTGAAGGCAAAAGGAGAAGGGGGTGGTAGAGGATGAGATGGTTAGATTGCATCACCGACTCAATGGACATGAATTTGAGCAAACTCTTGGCCATAGTGGAGGATGGAGGAGCCTGGCATGCTACAGTCCTTGGTCTTGCAAAGAGTTGGTATGACTTAGTGACTGAACAACGGCAAATCCTATGAAGGTAAGACTGAATCATAAAGAAACTCAGCAAAATTCTAGGGCAATTAGGATGTTGCTCACTTTTGCTGAGATAGAGATGATTTTGATACATCAGTAAGATGTAGGTATGGGTGAATCTAACCAATGCTGGCTCGATCACCTCTATTTTCTGTATCCTTTTGAGACATTCTGGGTGATACATCTTTAAATGTGAAATCTCAAAGGATAGAGATATATTCTTCTTGAAGAATGGGGTCACCAAGAGTCAGATATGACTGAGCGATTGAACAATAACATGCCTTGCTCCAACTTTTCTCTGTGGCAAAACTGAAACGTGAAAAACGAAATGTATAACACACAATGAACATTCACAGAGTTTATTCTTTAAATGAGAGAGAGTTTTCTGCAAGCCAATTTTAAATAATCTTCCCTCTACTCTTCCTTCCCTCACCCATTCCCATAATAAAGATCAAGAATGTCCAAACGAGCGTGTATATTTTAAGAATAACAGATTTATCAATCTTTCAACTTACCATCTAATTTTTAAAGGGACTTTTATTCTTATGCTAAAAACTTGGAAAAACATTTAAACAGAACAAGATGCACGTTAACTAGAGACAAAAATTGATACAGAAATGTCCTGCTGGGGTTGATTTCACTTATCCTTCTAAAATAAATTTAAATTTCTCTAAGTGAGATTAAAAATAACTAAGTGACATACCTTGCTGGGCACAACAAATACATGAAATAAACTAATATTTTAACAGATGATTTTTTTTTCCCTTTTGGATCACAGATGCCATTTTTCTGTTAGGTGACTCTTCTCTGCAATTTAGCCAGAAATAATCTGGAGAGTTGATGAAAACAATGTTAGCCAATTAAGGAGAAACAAACAAAAAAAAAAACCTACTTAGATTTGTGAAGGGTGCTGGTACACAGTGTTTTTTAACTGAGCTGAAATAAAAGACTTACCAACATGAAGAGTTGAGTTTTTTTCCCCTAACTTTAGAATTTTGAAATATGTCAAATCTACAGACAATTTAATGAGTAGTGCAAAGAACACCCATATACATGTCAACTAGATTCCTCTATTGTTAATGTTTTGTCATACTTGCCTTTTTCATCTGTCTCTTTCCATCTTTATTTTTGCTGGGTGACTTGAATATTTCAGACATCATAATACTTCTTAACTAAATATTTCAACCCATTTCACCTAAGAACAGAAACATTCTCCCCAATCATCACAGTGCTATTATCATACTCAAGAAATTTAATATACATAATAGTATTGTCCAACATACAGTCCATATGGGAAAAAAAAATCTTTAATTTTCCTCTCGATTTTTTCTATAGCTGTGTTTATCTCCCCCCCCCCATTATTTTAGAAATTCAGGTTCTATAGCATTATACATTGTATCTAGTTGCTAGATTTTTACTTTTCTTTATTCTAGAACAGGTATGTCTACCCCTCACTTCTCACACAGATCTTTTATGATATTGACATATATCAAATGACACTGTGTCAAATGACATATGACTATGACATGTGATGAATTTGGCCTGTAGGAGCCCCTTCAGGCCAGTTCCTGCCCTTTTGATATGTCTTTATAATTCTTTGAGCACTTCCTTACTTTTTGGTATAGCACCAGGCTGTATTTTTGTTGTTTTTTTACCTGGAATCAACTATTTATTTCTCCAAGGAGCTCTGGAGTGATGAATGGTATTTAGAAATCAAGACCTGACTACTAGGCATACTCATTGCAACCGAAGCTTCATTGCCTCTAAGTCCTGTAAGTGAGCAGAACTGGAGAAATATAAATAAATATTGATATCTATAATTCATACCTTAATTTCATGTTCTTTCCTCATTTTATCCCATTGCATGTTTCTATTTTCCTACTCCTCCAGTCCAAACTCTGACTCCTCAAACATCAATACATTTAATTCATTATTTCTGTATTTTATTATTATTTTTTAAATTTTAACAGCTTATTGATATATAGTTCACAAATAATACAATTCACCCATTCAAAGTGTACAATTCAATGGCTTTTAATATTCAATATTTACTGAATTGTGCAATAATTACAATAATCAGTTTTACACTTTAATCACCCCTGAAAGGAAACCCTTTCATTCCTTAGCCACCCCCACTACTTGCCCATCCCTCTCAGCCTTGGGCAAACACTAATCTGCTTTCTTTTTCTATAGATTTGCCTATTATGTATTTCATATAAATTGAATAATTGATACATATGCTGTCTTTTGGATCTGACTTCTTACACGTAGTGTAATGTTTTCAAAGTCCAGCATGTGGCATGTGTGCAGGTTGTGGTATGTATCAGTGCCTCACTTCTTATTGACAAATATTAATCCATTGTATAGATATGCCACATTTTACTTATTCATTCACCGGTTGATAATCGTTTTAACCTTTTTCAGTTTTGGTCTATTGTGAATAATGCTACTATGAACATTTGTGTACAACTTTTGGTGTGGAGGTATATTTTCATTTCTTTTGGTTATTCTACCTAGGAGTGGAATTGCTGGGGATTGCTGGGCCATATGGAAACTCTTTGTTTAGCCTTATGAGAAACTTCTAGAGTGTTTTTCAAAGAAACTGAACATGATACTGGATGCTTGGGGCTGGTGCACTAAGATGACCCAGAGGGATGGTATGGGGAGGGAGAAGGGAGGGGGGTTCAGGATGGGGAACACGTATATACCTGTGATGGATTCATGTTGATGTATGACAAAACCAATACAATATTGTAAAGTAATTAACCTCCAATTAAAATAAATAAATTCATATAAAAAAAGAGACTGAACAATTCTGCATTCACATTAACAGTTTATCAGTGTCCTAATTTCTTCAAATCCTCAACAATATCTGTTGTTTGACGTATTGATTCTAGACATTCTCAAGGATGTGAAGTGGTATCTTGTGATATTAATGTGCATTCCTCTGATGGCTAATGATGTTGAACATTTTTTTATATGCTATTGTTCATTTGTATACCTTTGGAGAAATGTGTATTCCTACCTTCTGCTCATTATAAAATTGGGTTAGTTGTTTCTTATCTTCAAAACTTGTTCTTTTGAAGTGTTCCTTCCAGTTAGAATTGAAGAACAAGCCTCACTGGGTCTAGAGATGGGCTAGATGCCTTTGTTCTTTCATTCCTAAAATCTGCCTGCTTTGGGACTCATGTCATCTAATACCTCTCCTTGTTGTAGACATCAAACAATCTCAAAGTCAATCCTCATTTTTCCTTGAGTATTTTAGCTTACAGCTCATAATTTTATTTCCATATTTTTAAAAATGCATTTATAATGAAGGAAATTAAAGGCTGCATTTGTGTTCAGCATATATCATGTTTGGAAGTTATCTTAATGCCAATTATTGGTCAATCACTTAGAAAACTCTCTATTTTATTATTTTAAAAGCTGTTAAATTAATTTGGACCTTTAAGAAGTGGTAGAAGAGGGTCACTCATTTTACAACACAGAAAATAACCTTATGGTTAAATATTGAATTATAGCAGCAAAAAATAGTTGATTGAGAAAAGCGCAATGGATGGAATATAAAGAATTATAGGCAAATTCTCATGTTTTTATTTTTTACTGAGAGAGAATAATGGAAGAAATTGATGAAGACCCAGAGGTAAACACAGATAAGTAAATCTAAGTAGACTGTAGATGTCAATTATTCTTACAAATTGGTGTGTATATGTGTATTTCATTTGTATGCATAGCAGTACAGGTTAATATTTCACAACCTACTGTCAAGGAGTTTAATTTGTATTCAAAGAGTAGTTTACATTTTCTAAACTCAAGAAAGTTTTAGGCCTGAGAATTCATATTGATTTAGAAAAAACTATTTTAATTTCTTCTCTGAAACATTGATTCCAGTAAAATCTATACCGATGGGATTTCTGTAGCATAAATTAACTTGAATGTTTCTTCTTGATCAAGTATGACAAGGATGTGGGCTCCCTGTTGGTTAAAACATGGACAACTTAACAAAAAAAATTTTAAAGAATTTCTTATTTGGAGAATTTGCGAGATGGACAACATAGTGAACTCTATTTTTTATGTATTTATTCCAGAGGGATAAAATTTTTGCTGTATCAGGATATGATTTCTGTGTAATTATTTTAGAGGCTCCTTTAACACAATAAGGAAATATAGAAAGTGTTTAATTTTTCTCCTGCTCCTCATTGTGCAGACGATAATTATATGCATAGACCAGCCTTCCTGATCCCCAGCCTGGTCCCAGATATCATCTTTTTAGTGACTGTAAGTATGACTGGATTGGTGTATAAATATTTAGAGTATTTACACCAAAATATTACCAACTTTCACTTTTAATTGTAGTAAGACAGACTTAGTCAACATAGATGAGTAACTTCATTTGCTAGTCTGAATAAACAGAACTATAAATCACCTAAGCTAATATATACCACCTTGTATTTTGCATTTTGTCCAAAAAAGAAGACATTGAAATATGCCTTGTTCCAGAATTTCTACTAGGCTTATCTCTTTGAGAGTGGTTGAAGGCAGTTTTAAACTCTTCTAGCCCTAATTTGCGGCCAAGACATTTAAGACTCTTGAAGGTATGTACTACTGTTCTAAAAGCTAGTTTTTCCTTGATATTGGGTAGGAAGAGAACTGGATGAAATGGCCTCAGTGGTAAAACTCACAGCTTATGAAAGACCTGCATTTTAAATCCTTCCCATAATATTGATAAGCACTTGTTAGTTGCAAGTGGCAGAACTCAGTTCCTATTCATTTAAAAACATTATTTTAAAATGAATTTCTATTGACTTATACTCTTGCAAAAGGCAAAGATGCATCTGACTTCAGGGGTGATTGAATCCAGAGGGACATTTATCCATCTCTATCTAGACTGGTTCTGTATATTGGCTTCATTCTGGAATAAACTCTTCTTTTCATGGTAGTTAGCAGCAGCTTCAAGCTTATAACCTTAGTAGCCCCAGTGAAAAGAGGACACTTAATTATCCATAATATCAAAAGCTCAGGTATGATCCTCACTGACCCAGCCTAGATTATGCATCCATGCATGAACTAACCATTGCAGTTAAGGAGATGATATTTTCATCAGCCAGTGCTGGATCATCACATTACTAGTATGGGAGGAGAGGAGTTCCTTTAAGACAGCATGGCCAGTCAAAGGCATAATGCTAATTTATCTTAAATTCATTGCAGCATAAAATAAGTTGGAGCTGCTCTGATACATGAATTCTTCAGTTTGGTCTAAAGGCAAATCAAATGGTCCCTTTTTCAGAAGAGCAGCCTCTGATTTGATCAATATAACATATCTTTAATATTCAGAGTTGCTATAGGTTGATGCTTACCCCTCAGGCTGCACCATGGAGCCATACTTCTCACCTTATATAGAAGTCAAAATGGTAAGGAATACAACAATAACATAAACATACATACATATATATATATATAGTGTATATATATATATATATATGACTCAAAATAAACATTTGTGTGATGTCTTATACTTTACAAAGACTGTTAATATATTATTCCTTGGAAGCTCTTTGGCTCATGTGATTCTTAAATGTACCAGAAATAAACTCTATAAAGATATTCAGATATCTTTTGGTTTCTATTTTCTGCTACTTATGCCTTCTATATCATCATGATACATTTTGTTCATAACCATTAGTTCTTCTGAGATGTACTAATGGATATTTAGTGTTCAGTGTTGTACATGCTTTATACTTTACAAAGCTCATTCACATGCATTCTTTCATTAGTTCCTCTCAAAATGAAAAGCATATGCTTCATACATATTTACAAGGCTTCCCAACAATCATTAAACAAAGAACTCTCCCAATGCTGAGTTACATTCAGCTTTATACAACTATGAAATAAAATTACCTTGCTCCTCAGCCTTACTGCTACTTTCTGCAGAGCTTTGTCAAGTGGAGTTTCTAAGCTGCTGCACTGTGGGGTTCCTCATAGTCAATTACATCCACAAAACCTGAGTAAGTTTAGGTACCCCACTATGGCTTCTTTTGATATCCCTCTTCTTTTAATGCTTTTATTTTTATTATTTTTGCTGGTATCAAGGTCTATGTATTATATTCTTGTTGCTTCTACTGTTGGTCCTTTTGCTTTTGGTATGGTTCTTGAGGTCAGCAAAGGCCCGTTCAATCACCAACATACCACAATGAGCCAGGAGGAGTCAAGCACCAAACAGTCTCTTGGGAAAGGAGGACCACCTTGTGCAAAGGTGAAAGACATTGCTCTCGTTACTGTCTGAGATGAAGTTAGGTTGCTATTGAGATGGAATTTATCCAGGGGCCCAGTGATGCTTAAGTTGTATTTCAGACCAGAGCTAAACCTCTCAAAGGGCCCCCAGGAGAACAGATGAATAAAATCATGAAGCATTAGGTGATTTCAGCAGTTGTCCTAGAATTTTTAAACAACTTTATTGTGTTACAAACATGCTATAAATGGCATGCTTTTAAGTGTAAAATTTGATTAATTTTGACATGCACACCCATACAACCAACACTGAAATCAAGACAATATACATATTTATTGCTCCAAAAGTTTCCTCATATCACCCATAAGTAGAACTCTCTCTAAGAAACATATCCCTCCAAGTTTTATTATATTTTCCTGTCCATCACTAGCTCTACAAAGTAAAAAATAAAGTCATGGATTATGTATGTTTCCTTGACCACTCAGAGGGTTAAGGCTGAGCCAGGGCTGCATGCTGCAGTCAGTTTATTGTACCCTCTTTTATGCCCAAGTGACCTTTACCTTGGCTTACATATGTATGGACTGATTTCTCAACTATTTTTTAAACTTTTATAGGTTTATTTGGTTTTGTCATAATCTCTATTTTCTTCTGGGCTTACTTCCAAAAATTGTCTGTGGAACTGGCTTCTAAATTTTAATTAAGAGTACTTTTAGTCTGGGCCATAAATTAAAATGTTCTGAGTTTCTTTTCCCAGTGTCAGGTTCGAGGAAGTCAGCCAAATGTGAAGCACTAGTAAAGAGGTAGATTCTCTCCATAGTCACTGATGTAGAATATAGATTTATGAAGTGTTGGAGCTAGAATGTGTCTTGAAGAGATAGTTGATAAAATGATTAGGAAGTCGTTAAAACACCCCAAAGGGCAAGGCTAGGGTCACACAGCAAGTTAGTACTGATTAAAACCTGGTTGTCTTGACTTTTAGCCACATAAACTTTCCACTATAAGCTTCCTCTCTCTTAGAACTTTAAGATGAGATATTACATTGTAGATGTAGACAATAGCTTTAATTATTTTTAAACTTATTTTTTTGTACAAGGGTATATTAAAAAGCAGAGACATTGCTGACAAAGGTCTGTATAATCAAAGCTATGTTTTTTCCAGTAATCATGTATGGATGTGAGAGGTGGACTGTAAAGAAGGTTGAGTGCCAAAGAATTGATGCTTTTGAACTGTGTTGTTGGAGAAGATTCTTGAGAGTCCCTTTGACAGCAAGGAGATCAAACTGGTCAATCCTAAAGGATATCAACCCTGTATATTCATTGGAAGGACTGATGTTGAAGCTGAAGCTCCAATACTTTGGCCACCTGATGCGTACAGCTGATTCATTAGAAAAAAGACCATGATGCTGGGAAATATTGAAGGCAGAAGAAGAAGGGGACGACAGAGATGGTTGGATGGCATCACCAACTCAATGGATAAGCATTTGAGCAAACTCCAGGATATGGTGAAGGACAGGGATGCCTGGCATGTTGCAGTCCTTTCAAAGAGTCAGACATGACTGAGAAACTGGACAACAACATAGCTGATGAATAATGTTAATTGCTTCAATGAAGGTACAATGAAGGTACTAGGTATCCATTCTCTCCCAGAAAAACATCTACTTCTGGTTTATTGACTATGCCAAAGCCTTTGACTGTGTGGGTCACAATAAACTGTGGAAAATTCTTAAAGCGATGGGAATAACAGACCACCTTACCACCTCATGAGAAATCTATATGCAAGTCAAGAAGCAACAGTTAGAACTGGACATGGAACAACGGACTGGTTCCAAACTGGGAAAGGAGAACGTCAAGGCTGTATATTGTCATCCTGTTTATTTAACTTATATGCAGACTACATCACGTGAAATGCAGGGCAGGATGAAGCACAAGCTGGAATCAAGTTTGCCAGGAGAAACATCAATAACTTCAGATATGTAGATGACACGCCCCTTATGGCAGAAATCTAGGAGGAACTAAACAGTCTTGATGAAAGTGAAAGAGTAAAGTAAAAAAGCCGACTTAAAGCTCAACATTTAAAAAGCAAAGATCACGGCATCCAGTTCTATCACTTCATGGGAAATAGATGGGGAAACAATGGAAACAGTGACAGACTTTATTTTCTTGGGCTCCAAAATCACTGCAGATGGTGACTGCAGCCATAAAATTAAAAGACATTTGCTCCTTGGAAGAAAAGCTATGCCCAACCTAGACGGCATATTAAAAAGCAGAAACATTGCTGACAAAGGTCCATCTAGGCAAAGCTATGGTTTTTCCAGTAGTCATGTATGAGTCTAAAAGTTGAACCATAAAGAAAGCTGAGCACTGAAGAATTGATGCTTTTGAACTGTGGTGTTGGCAAAGACTTTTGAGAGTCTGTTGGACTGTAAGGTGATCAAACCAGTCAATCTTAAAGGAAATTAGTCCTGAATATCCATTGGAAGGACTGATGGTGATGCTGAAGTTCCAATACTTTGGCCACCTGGTGGGAATAACTGACTCATTAGAAAAGACTCTGATGCTGGGAAAGATTGAAGTTAGGAGGATAAGGGAATGACAGATGATGAGATGGTTGGATGATATCTCTGACTCAATGGGTATGAGTTTGCACAAGCTCAAGGGTTAGTGATGGACAGGGAAACCTAGTATGCTGCAGTCTATGGGGTTGCAAAGATTCAGACAGGACTGAGGGACTGAACTGGATTCTTTCCCAAACTTCCCTCACATCCAGGCTACCACATAACATTGAGCAGTATTGCCTGTGCTGTACAGTATTAGACAAAAGCTTTCAAACAACAACAAAAATATTTTTTTGTCATCCCAAAATGCTAGAGATGGGATATCACTATATTGAAAGTTCTTTGGTACTCAATAAATGCTACAATCACTACTAATGCTACTAGATATTCATATTTATTGAATGCTTACTATACACCGATACTTTGAATAGTTGGCATGTTGTTGTTGTTGTTGTTCAGTTGCTAAGTCATGTCCAATGCTTTGAGACTCCATGTATTGGAGCATGCAAGGCTCTCCTGTCCTTCACTATCTCTTGGACTTTGTTCACACTTATGTCCATTGAGTTGGGAATGCTATCAAGCCATCTTATCTTCTATTGTCCCCTTCTCCTCTTGCTCTCAATATTTCCCAGCATTAGGATATTTTCCAATGAGTTAGCTTTTCCCATCAAGAGGCCAGAGTATTGGAGCTTCAGATTAGCATCAGTCCTTCCAATGAATATTCAGGGTTGATTTCCTTTAGCATAGACTGGTTTGATCTCCTTACTAGCCAAGGGACTCTCAAGAGTTCTTCTCCAGCGCCACAATTTAAAAACATCAATTCTTTGACACTTGGCCTTCTCTATGGGCCAACTCTCACATCCATACATAACTACTGGAAAAACCATAACTTTGACTATATTAACCTTTGTCAGCAAGGTGATTATTTTGGCTTTTTAATACACTGTCTTCATTTATCATAACTTTTTTTCTGAAGAGCAAGTGTATTTCAATTTTATGACTTCAGTCACCATCCACAGTGATTTTGGAACCCAAGAAAATAAAATCTGTCACTGTTTCCACTTTTCCCCCATCTATTGCTATGAAGTAATGAGACCAGATGTCATGATCTTAATTTTTTGAATGTTGAGTTTTAAAACTGCTTTTTCATTCTCTTCTTTCAGCTTCATCAAGAGGCTCTTTAATTTCTCTTTCCTTTCTGCCATTAGAGTGTTATCATCTGCATATCTAAGGTTGTTGATATTTCGCTCAGCAATTTTGATTCCAACTTTTGATTAATCCAGCCCAGAATTTCGCACAATGTACTTTGTATAGAAGTTAAATCAGCAAGGGTTAGGATGGAAAGGAAACACGTGTACCTATGGCTGATTCATATTGATATATGGCAAAAGCCATCACAATATTGTAAAGTAATTATCCTCCAATTAAAACAAATAAATACATTAAAAAATTAATCAGGGTGACAATACACAGCCTTTTCATACTCCTTTCCCAATTTTGAACCAATCAATTCTTCCATGTCTGGTTCTAACTATTGCTTCTTGATATGTGTACTGGTTTCTCAGGAGACAGGTAAGATGGTCTGGTAGTCCCATTTCTTTATTTATTTTCCATAGTTTGTTGTGATCTATACAGTCAAACACCATTCCCTTCTGCAGCAGATCTCCCCAACCCAGGACTGAACCCAGGTCTCTTGCATTGCAGGCAGATTCTTTTATCATCTGAGCCACCAGGGAAGCCCTCAGTTTGCATGTGCTCACTCATTTAATCACCACAAAAGACAGCTGTTGAAACTTGAGTTTAGATTGGTCAGGTAACTCTTCCAAAAGATCAACGTGGGTTTTGGAAGAATATTTTTATTATTGGAGTTGAATGAAGCAAAGTATACAACTACTTTATATATACACAGGAATTCCTCTCACCTGTAAAAAGGAGATTTGGAAGAGATGTTCTTAATGTGGGGTTGAAGGGTCAAGTTTAGAAAATCTCAGCACTTCTTAAAGTGATAAGCAACTGTTCAACAGATCAGAAGGGTACAAGTAGATGGTGGGAATGGGAACAGGAGAAGGTAGTATCAAACCAGTTCTGGACCAAGCATTGCCCCCAAAGACTTTCATATGTTGTAGGTCTCTCTGTAACAAGCAAGATAGGTATGATCATTCTTACTAATTTTTTTTCAGGTGAAAAGTCTGAAGTTCAGAGAAATTAGATAATGTAATTAAACTAGAAGAAAGAAAGAATTCAAATTTATTTCAATTCTCTGCTCATTTTGTACTATTCCAATTTTTTAAGGGACTAGAAGGTGAACAGGAAAGAAAAGGAATAGGGAAAGAAACGAAAAATGAAGTGGGCAATAGATACTTGGGGCATTCTATACATAGAATGTATATGGGGCATTCTATCCAATTGGATGGACAAGAGAAGACCAGGAATGGCTACTGTAAACCAAAGACCTTATTTATAGAAATTAAGGGGAAAAAAAGTCAGGCAAAGGGACAATACTCAAGGTGGTATAGAAGCTACATACTGAGGTATTTAAAGATCACTTGTAGTTATAGAGTGTAGAAGGAAATGGCAACTTACTTCAGTATTCTTATCTGGCAAGTCCCATGGACAGAGAGGAGCCTGGTGGATTATAGTCCAGAGGGTCATAAAAGAGTTGGACATGACTTAGCGACTAAACAATAACAATAACAATGTAGCTATAGAGCTTTTCTATGAACGCCATTTTTTTTTCAAAAAAAAAGTTGTTGCAGCATGCAGGATGCTTGGGGCTGGTGCACTGGGATGACTCAGGGGGATGGTGTGTGTGTGGGGGGGAGTTGGGAGGAGTGTTCGGGATTGGGAACAGATGTACACTCGTGGTGGATTCATGTTGATGTGTGGCAAAACCAATACAATATTGTAAAGTAAAAATAATAAAGAAAGAACGAAAGAAAGAAAAAAAAAGAAATTTAAGAAAAAAAAGCAGTTGGCATATTCTTGCTACAATGACATCTTATATTTGAATAGCAAAAGGTATTTTAAATATTTAGGAAGAATTCACAAGTGTTTTTGAAATTTATGGGCACATAGTATTTCTCCCTAAACCCCCTCTGCTTCACACACATTACCAGCCCCTCTGCTCCTGACTCCCTCTGCTCCCTCCACTCCCTCACCCACCAAAAACACAAAACCACTGGCTGTGATGGGGCTGGTGTTAGAACTCACATCTCTTAAGATTGCCTTCTCTCAGGGCCATAACAAATGCCTTCAGTGCCTCCTACCTGGAGCTCCACAGTTGCTTATCTATTTTTGGTCTCTGTAATCAAAACATGGGACAGGTTCAAGGAGGTGCCAATTCCCAGAAGACTTTGCATTCAGCACTTAACTGCAATCAGTTAGGCAGCTGAAGCCTTCCAGCTGGGCTGCTGCAGACTGACTGAAGGAGAAACAGCTTTGTCAACACGGCTGATTGTGCTCTCTGCCTGTTGGGGCAGCGCCCTGCCAGTGGGATATCATATGTAATTTTAGGGAGTAAAAGTAATTCTTTAAAAAAAAAAAAAGCTCTGTTTTAGATATGCTGTACATTCTCCAACAGTTACTTAGGAGGAAGATGATTTAGAAGATAAGGTTTTGTATTTTTCATGCACAGAACCAAATGCATTCTGTTCCTAAAATTTATATAGTGCACATTTTTAAAGAGATTTCCTTTAGCCCAGGCTAACTTTTCTGGGGTAATAGTCTCTGTTTCTTTAACTCTGTGGCAAAGTCAACAACAGAGAGGGAAAGATTGGCTATGAAGAAATGACCGTTAGTCACCCTTTGATGTTTACTCCCAAGGGAAGATTTTAGATTTAAATTTTTATATATTCATCTGCTAGCATGTACGCAGTAAGAAGTAGGGGTTGCTCAATAAACATTTGTTGGATGTAGGGGTCTGGAAGCCATTTGTTTTCCCACCTTTGTTCCCTATTCAAAAGCCCATCAATCAAGAACTCGGGAACATGTTTGTCACAGAATTCCTCAAGAACTGTTTAGGACAAGGGCAGATGAGCAGTCCTGGCATCTTGTGAAGAGAGTGCTTTCAGGCACTTGGATCCCTAAAGATAAAATTTGCTAACTTCAAAGATTTACCTGGGCTGGCTCATTATAGAAAAGGCAGAGGAACCACAGATCAAATTGCCAACATCTGCTGCATCATCAAAAAAGCTAGAGAATTCCAGAAAAGCATCCACTTCTGCTTTATTGACTACATCAAAGCCTTTGACTGTGTGGATCAAAACAAACTGTGGAAAAGTCTTAAAGATATGGGAATACCAGACTACCTCATCTGCCTCCTGAGAAATCTGTATGCAGGTCAAGAAGCAACAATTAGAACTGGACATGGAACAACAGACTGGTTCCAAATTGGGAAAGGAGTACATCAAGGCTGTATATTGTCACAGCCTGCTTATTAAACTTATATGCAGAGTACATCATGAGAAATACTGGAATGGATGAAGCACAAGCTGGAGCCAAGATTGCCAGGAAAGAATGTCAATAACCTCATATATGCAAATAATACCACCCTTATGGCAGAAAGTGTAGAACTAAAGAACTTCTTGATCAAAGTGAAAAGTGAAAAAGTTGGCTTAAAACTCAACATTCAGAAAACTAAGATCATGGCATCCGGTCCCATCACTTCATGGGAAATAGATGGGGAAACAGTGGAAACAGTGTCAGACTTTATTTTTTTGGGCTCCAAAATCACTGCAGATGGTGATTGCAGCCATGAAATTAAAAGACACTTACTCCTTGGAAGGAAAGTTATGACTAACCTAGATGGAATATTCAAAAGCAGAGACATTACTTTGCCGACTAAGGTCCATCTAGTCAAGACTATAGTTTTTCCAGTGGTCATGTATGGATGTGAGAGTTGGACTATAAAGAAAGCTAAACACTGAAGAACTGATGCTTTTGAACTATAGTTTTGGAGAAGACTTTTGAGAGTCTCTTGAACATCAAGGAGATCCAACCAGTCCATCCTAAAGAAGTATTCAATGAATATTCAATGGAAGGACTGATGCTGAAGCTGAAACTCCAATACTTTGGCCACTTGATGAAAAACTGACTCATTTGAAAAGACCCTGATGCTGGGAAAGATTGAGGGCAGGAGGAGAAGGGGATAAGAGAGGATAAGATGGTTGGATGGTGTCACTGACTCAAAGGACATGAGTTTGGGTAAACTCTGGGAGTTGGTGATGGACAGGGAGGCCTGGCATGCTGAAGTCCATGGGACCACAAAGAGTCGGAGATGACTGAGTGACTAAACTGAACTGAACTAATAACAAAAGAAGAAAATAAATATATTTCAAACCTAGAGATATTTTTGTATGATAAAGAAAGGGACAAAAAAGACCAACATCATGACAACAACCCATATGCTTAAAAATATTTTAATGGAAGAAGCATTGTTCTGGTAATAAAGTGAAAATCCTTTCTGCCAAATGCTCAGAGAGATAAAGAAGTGTGTAGAGTATAGAGACATGGGAATCAACTTGAGTTTAGGGAGAGAAACACGAAGAGAACCTTTGAGGCAGGAAATGGCCAAGGGGCTTAGGAATATCAGTGTCCAGATTTGTTGTCAGTTTTGTTCCATAATTACCTTCTGTTTGCCTATTGTGAACTGACCTTAGATCATCTCTCCATGCACAGCTCTGAGATTCTTTTTTGATAGTGACTGTAGACTCAAAAGAAATTTGAAGTATCTGGGAGGTAGCTACTCCTCAATGTCCTCACTACAATGAGGTTAAAACTTACTACTAATGGAATCAACTATCAGACCTTTTGGATACACGTCACATTTTGCATACAGGTCAACATTTACTGAACAAATATGCTGTAGAATCCAAGCTTAGTGTGGTTGATTAAGCATGTCCTTTAAGCTCAGTGAAGTCCCAGCTCTGTTATTGCTCTTTGTGCCACTTCACATGAAGAGTCACTTGAAACATTCAGGACAAGATTCCAGAGGCAGGATTGTTGTTACTTTATAATTGGTATCCACCCATCAAAAATTCTTATAGGCACTGGTTGAATCTGGAACAAATCTAGGACAATCTAACCAGGCTTGCAAGAGTCTTATACTCTCTTCAAGCAAAGGTTGGAAATATTGCTAAAATACTTAAGCCAAATAAAATAAAATACCTAAGCCAGGACACATATATTAAATACCTGTAATTTCATTAGGGGCTTCCCTTGTGGCTCAGCTGGTAAAGAATCTGCCTGCAATTCAGGAGTCCTGGGTTTGATCCCTGGGTCGGGAGGTGCGGAGAACCTGGGTTTGATCCCTGGATGGGGAAGATCCCCCGGAGAAGGGAAAGGCTACCGACTTCTGTATTCTGGCCTGGAGAATTCACAAAGAGTCAGATGAGGCTGTGATGGCACAGCTACTGAGACGAACTACCCCACGTACAAGGAGTGGTGGCCGAGAGGAGCAACCCCATGCCCGAAGTCAGGGGTGGCGGCCAAGAGGCGCTACCCAACGTCTGGGGAGAGGTGGCTGCGAGGGCACAGGAGGGCCAAGAGGAGCTACTCCACGTTCAAGGTCAGGAGTGGCAACTTGTCCAAGGTAAGGAGCAGTGGCTGAGCTTTTCTGGAGCAGCCGTGAAGAAATACCCCATGTCCAAGGTAAGAGAAACCCTAGTAAGATGATAGATGTTGCGAGAGGGTATCAGAAGGCAGACACATTGAAAACTAGCCAATCTGGCCACTTGGACCACAGCCTTGTCTAACTCAATGAAACTAAGCCATGCCATGTGGGGCCACCCAAGATGAATGGGTCATGGTGGAGAGGTCTAACAGAATATGGTTCACTGGAGAAGGGAATGGCAAACCACTTCCATATTCTTGCCTTGAGAACCCCATGAACAGTATGAAAAGGATACTGAAATGATAGGATACTGAAAGAGGAACTTCCCAGGTCAGTAGGTGCCCAATATGCTACTGGAGATCAGTAGAGAAATAACTCCAGAAAGAATAAAGGGGTGGAGCCAAAGCAAAAACAATACCCAGTTGTGGATGTGACTGGTGATAGAAGCAAGGTCTGATGCTGTAAAGAGCAATATTGCATAGGAACCTGGAATGTTAGGTCCATGAATCAAGGCGAATTGGAAGTGGTCAAACAGGAGATGGCAAGAGTGAATGTCAACATTCTAGGAATCAGCGAACTAAAATGGACTGGAATGGGTGAATTTAACTCAGATGACCATTATATCTACTACTGAGGGCAGGAATCCTTTAGAAGAAATCGAGTAGCCATCATGGTCAACAAAAAAGTCTGAAATGCAGTACTTGGATGCAATCTCAAAAACGACAGAATGACCTCTGTTCATTTCCAAGGCGAATCGTTCAATATCACATTAACCCAAGTCTATGCTCCAACCAGTAATGCTGAACAAGCTGAAGTTGAACGGTTCTATGAAGACCTACAAGATCTTTTAGAACTAACACCCCCAAAAGATGTCCTTTTCATTATAGGAGACTGGAATGCAAGAGTAGAAAGTCAAGAAACACCTGGGGTAACAGGCAAATTTGGCCTTGGAATATGGGATGGAGCAGGGCAAAGACTAATAGAGTTCTGCCAAGAGAATGCACTGGTCATAGCAAACACCCTCTTCCAACAACACAATAGAAGACTCTACACATGGACATCACCAGATGGTCAACACCAAAATCAGATTGATTATATTCATTTCAGCCAAAGATGGAGAAGCTCTATACAGTCAGCAAAATCAAGACCAGGAGCTGACCATGGCTCAGACCATGAACACCTTATAGCCAAATTCAGACTTAAATTGAAGAAAGTGGGGAAAACCACTAGATCATTCAGGTATGACTTATCAAATCCCTTATGATTATACAGTGGAAGTGAGAAATAGATTTAAGGGCCTAGATTTGATAGATCGAGTGCCTGAGGAACTATGGACTGAGGTTCATGACATTCTACAGGAGACAGGGATCAGGACCATCCCCATGGAAAAGAAATGCAAAAAAGCAAAATGGCTGTCTGGGGAGGCCTTACAAATAGCTGTGCAAAGCAGAGAAGTGAAAAGCCAAAGAGAAAAGGAAAGATATAAACATCTGAATGCAGAGTTCCAAAGAAGAGCAAGGAGAGATAAGAAAGCCTTCCTCAGTGATCAATGCAAAGAAATAGAGGAAAACAGCAGAATGGGAAAGAAGAGAGATCTCTTCAAGAAAATTAGAGATACCACGGGAACATTTCATGCAAAAATGGGCTTGATAAAGGACAGAAATGGTATGGACCTCACAGAAGCAGAAGATATTAAAAGAGGTGGCAAGAATATACAGAAGAACTGTACAAAAAAGATCTTCACGACCCAGATAATCACGATGGTGTGATCACTCACCTAGAGCCAGACATCCTGGAATGTGAAGTCAAATGGGCCTTAGAAAGCATCACTACGAACAAAGCTAGTGGAGGTGATGGAATTCTAGTAGAGCTATTTCAAATCCTGAAAGATGATGCTGTGAAAGTGCTGCACTCAATATGCCAACAAATTTGGAGAACTCAGCAGTGGCCACAGGACTGGAAAAGGTTACTTTTCATTGCAATCCCAAAGAAAGGCAATGTCAAAGAATGCTCAAATTACTGCACAATTGCACTCATCTCACACGCTAGTAAATTAATGCTCAAAATTCTCCAAGCCAAGCTTCAGCAATACGTGAACACGTGAATTTCCAGATGTTCAAGATGGTTTTAGAAAAAGCAGAGGAACCAGAGATCAAATTGCCAACATCCACTGGATCATGAAGAAAGCAAGAGAGTTCCAGAAAAATATCTATTTCTGCTTTATTGACTATGCCAAAGGCTTTGACTGTGTGCATCACAACAAACTGTGGAAAATTCTTCAAGAGATGGGAATACCAGACCACCTGATGTGCTCCTCTTGAGGAACCTATATGCAGGTCAGGAACCAACAGTTAGAACTGGACATGGAACAACAGACTGGTTCCAAATAGCAAAGGAAGTACGTCAAAGCTGTATAATGTCACCCTGCTTATTTAACTTATATGCAGGGTACATCATGAGAAACGCTGGGCTGGAAGAAGCACAAGCTGGAATCAAGATTGCCTGGAGAAATATCGATAACCTCAGATATGCAGATGACACCACCCTTATGGCAGAAAGTGAAGAGGAACTAAAATGCCTCTTGATGAAAGTGAAAGAGGAGAGTGAAAAAGTTGGCTCAAAGCTCAACATTCAGAAAACTACGATTATGGCATCTGGTCCCATCTTTTTCTGGGAAATAGATGGGGAAACAGTGGAAACAGTGTCAGACTTTATTTTGTGGGGGCTCCAAAAATCACTGCAGATGGTGATTTCAGCCATGTAATTAAAAGGTGCTTACTCCTTGGAAGGAAAGTTTTGACCAACCTAGATAGCATATTAAAAAGCAGAGACATTATTTTGCCAGCAAAGGTTCATCTAGTCAAGGCTATGGTTTCTCCAGTTGTCATGTATGGATGTGAGAGTTGGACTGTGAAGAAAGCTAGGCTCTGAGGAATTGATGCTTTTGAACTGTGGTGTTGATGAAGACTCTTGAGAGTCCCTTGGACTGCAAGGAGATCCAACCAGTTCATCCTAAAGGAGATTTTTCCTGGGTGTTCATTGGAAGGACTGATGCTGAAGCTGAAACTCCAATATTTTGGCCACCTCATGCGAAGAGTTGACTCTTTGGAAAAGACCCTGATGCTGGGAGGGATTGTGGGCAGGAGGAGAAGGGGACGACAGAGGATGAGATGGCTGGATGGCATTACTGACTCGATGTACATTAGTTTGGGTAAATTCTGGAAGTTGGTGATGGACAGGGAGGCCTGGAGTGCTGCGATTCATAGGATCACAGAGTCAGACATGACTGAGTGACTGAACTGAACTGAACAGAACTGAATTTCATTAGTGAAAGTTCATTTCTAACATTTTTCAGTTTAATTGATAAGCCATTATTTTCATCAATAATATAGCCATGTATGTAATTTGTTATGTCAATTAGTCAAGCCTTGGTTATTAAGTGGGCCCTAGATAAAGATCCAATGCAGTTGTCTTAGCTTGAGTGTGGCCCTTGAAACACAACTAGCAGACCACTCCTGCAGTGTGATTTCAAATCAACCAACTGATTATTCCTACAGCTGAAGCTTAAACTGCCTATGGAGTAAAGGATAACGTGTTTGTCTGTAGATGCCAAAGTATTTGAAGATAAATTATAGACAAATAGCAATTTCCAAACTTTTATAAAAAAGTGTTTCAGATAATAGTTGTATGTCCTTGGGACAGGAGAAGGGAATGGTCAAGGATTGTACCTCTTCAGGGTGAAAGAGTCTAGCAACTGTCTGTGCTGTACAATTGTGTCACAAAGGTACCCATTTAGTAGCTCTCCTATTTAGTCAATCTTGTAATGACCCATTTTCTCAGCTATAAAATGCAGATAATAGTCTTAACCTTTTAAGGTTGTTATAAAAATTCAAGTAATTAATATTTCTAAAGCACTTAGAATGGCACCTAGCTATATAAATGTTTGCTAAATAAATAAATCACAAATGATGAAAATAAAAATATCATTTGGTGGCAGTCTTATGCAATTGCTCATGGTTTTAGAAAAATAAGGTATTTTGTTTTTCCTGAAATCATAGGAAAAGGAACTTATTAATGAAGTAGATACTAAACATACTTAACTTTCATGGATCAATCATTTTAAAATGCAGTGTCTGTAAGTGATATGGCTTATTCAACATTAAATTCAGTAAGATACCTCTGATAACTTTGGACCCCAGATGTGTAGACAGAATGATGGTAGCTGTAACTATTACTTTCATCATCTGTCTGGGGCATTTTGGGTTAAGAGAAAAAGGCTGCAATGCATGCTGAATCTGCCATCTTGTACAGAAATCTAAATTTTGCTCTTTCTGTGTGCTTTCCAGTGTTCTCAAAATGAGCATGTATTCCATAAAAATTCTGATAAAACATCATTCTTCATTTACAACTTAGATTTTTAATAATCCAATTCTTATTATCTATTATTTTTTCTTGAAGGAGTAGGGATAACCTACTAGTTGTCCAGATCAGCATTTTATTTAAACTGAATTTAAAAAATAAATTTACCATACATCAAAAACCAATACAATATTTTAAAGTAAAAAAAAAAAAAAGAAAAAATTATGTCACAGTTTAGTTTTAAAAATCTGCTTAAAATCATCTTAAAAATATGGTAATTGTCAAAGCAGTTGTGTCTTCAACCCAAGTGCACAGAAGTTTCCAAAACTGCTGCTCTGCTTGGGAAATTGCTAGGGTATCTCCATGGAAACGATTGTTTCAAATGATTAATAATATAAGTTTGAGCTCAGAGGCAAAGAGCTAATGTTGGAAGAAAGAAGGTATATCTCTTCTCTTAGAAGAGAGAATATTGAAAGATTAGAGCAGGAGACATTTTCTTAAAATCCAATTTTATTCTACTGTGAGGTTTTGCTTTGTTTTGTTCTGCTTGCCTCAGGGACCATGAGCATTTCTATCATTCAAGTTGTCAGGCAGGACTTGGAAAGCTCAAAGGGCCACCTGTAAAACTCACTGCTGTTTCTGTCTTACCCAAAGGATCTGGAGATTTAGTAATGAATAACTATAGTCAGGGTTCTCTAGGGACCTGGAAAAGATTCCAGGAAATCATTCATTCACATATTCATTCATTGGTTCATCATTTATTGAATTGTGTTATGTAAAAAATCACTGAACTAGGCACAGAGATAAAATATATAACTCTTGTCCTCAAGGAGGTCACCAACAAGTGAGGCAGATGGAACTAAACAGAAGTTATTATCCAGGACTAAAGAGTTTGCACACAAAGTCATGAAAATCCTGTACAGGTATATGCCATTTCATGTAAATTCCATGGCAGCAGGAATTCTCTATATAATCAGAAATTGACTCATATCTGAAATACTGGTAAACATTCAACAAATATTTGTTAAATAAATGAACAAATTAATGGAACTAATTCATCTGTAATTGTGAAAGATATCAGCTCACAATGTGTGTCCCAGTTATATTACCATACCATGCTGCCTGTTTCCATAGCCCCCAAGAAACAGTGGAAAGTATATACAGGGCTGACCAGCCCACTCATCATTCACTTATCATTGATTTGGTCAATATTTAGTGAGGATCTGCTATGGGAGTACTGTAGGAGGCCTGTGAAGCAAAGACAGATAACAAATAAGACGTGATCCCTAACCCCACAGAGTTTATAATCTCTGAAAAAGGAGAAAGGTACTAAGAGCTATTACTGAAGGTTGTATATTATGAATTTGTTGAGTGAAAACTCAAGTGGTATAAACCATAATAGCTAATGTTTCTTGTGTCATGTTCACTATAGTAAGCATGTAATACATATTTTCTCACAACACTAGATGGATGATTTCATTTTTATCCTCATTTTATACATGAAAAAAACCAAGGTATAGTAATCTACCCTGGGTCATACAGTAACAATATAACATAGCCAAGACTCAAACTCATATCTTAACACTTTAACTTACATCTTACATCTTTAATTTTTACACTTTATCGATAAGCAGAGGTCAAGTAAGCCCTGAGTTGTTTGCATTGGGCCAGAAGACTCCAGAAGACTTATTTTTAAAATGGGCAAACTTAGCTCTGTTCTGCCTTAGAAACAGAAAAAGAGAATTCTACTCAACAAAACAAAGCAATTGGATCTCTACCTTCTGATTCCACTTGTTACTGAGACCCAGCTGCATTTCTCTCTGAATTTTCCAGAAACTTTCTAAAACCCTTAAAATAAATTGTCTCTTCTACCTCTTCTAACTCAGGTTGTTTAATTTTGTTTGTTTCTGTCATGATTATTTGCACTGCCAGAGAGATTGGTGGCCTGGAATAACAGCCACGCTGCTCTGGGTCTTTCCATCTCCCTTGAGAAGAAAGTTACAAAGGCCTTGAGAAGAGAGATACTTTTCTTCACTGTACCTATGACACTACCACCAACACCATTGATTATTGAGTGCTGGGCAAGTGACAAACACATTAAAAACATTATCTCCTTTAATCCTCACAAGTACCCTCTAAGATGAAGTTTTATTATAACATTCATTTTTTTTTTCCAGAGAAAAACTAATTTTCTTTAGGTGACAAAGTTCATGAATGAATAAGAAATGACTGAGCTTGGATATGAAAGTAGGTCAGCGTGATGCTAGCCTCGGTGGCTGTTCTCCTGTTAGAATGTCAGAGCCCTGGGCAGAGACCTCCTTCTTCACCCCATCCTATAGTCTCCCTTTTCTTTGGTCCTGAAGTTTCAATTTTCCTTGGACTCAAAGAGATCTTGCACACAATAGTGGTTTGTTTCCACTCTCTTTTGGCCTTTTTCTTCTCTCTACCCTAGTGGTTCTCCATTCAAGGGGAGAACATGACTTTTCCTCTGCACATGTTGCTGCTCTTCTGACTCATCCACTTGTCCAACAGCCCCATCCTCTGGTCCAGGTTGTTCCTCAAGGATGTGAACATTGGATCAAGTTTTTAGGAATCTCTGAGATGCTGGTAAAGCCAATAAATTCCATTTAAATATGACTTAGTAGAATAGAAACTCCATTTGGCTTTTCACTGACAATTCTCTGCAGCTTCTTAAAAGAGAGAGAGGAAAAAAGCATATTCACTAAGACAAAGAAATTCGGTCCAACCTCCATTTTGAATGGGTTTTTCCTAGAGTCTAAAACACTACCATCTAAGCATAGAGTGATGTGGCCTCTCTGAGTCAGGGGCATCAATAGTTTAATCTCTGCAGCTTCCCAGTGTGCAGTTGCCACCTGGATCTAAAGCCCACGTGGCACATGCTATGAGGTAGAGACTGCAGCTGCTTCAAAACAGGGGTGGGATGCAACTGCCTGATGTGGGCCTTTCTCTCTGGCTCAGTAGGTCTGCAAATTAGAGTGAGCCTGTTTGAAACCACCATCGTTGCTGCTGGATGCATTCCCAGCTCATAGAATGTGTCCCTCTGGAACCTGCCAGCCCATCACCAAAGGGTGCAGTTTCTCAGTTGCTCTGCTTCATCCAGTTGGATTCCTTCCCTCCCACAATCACACGGGGTACTGATTTACCTTCCGTTTCCTGGAAACATCCTGATACTTCTAATTAGCCAAAACATTTTCTGTTTGGTTAGACTGTCCATGCCAAGAAGGAAAATATTATTAAGAACAAGTCCAGCACCCCCTTAAACTGTGTCCCACACCCCCATCTGGGCTCTTGGCATAAAATTACACAAACATTATGTGGCTAATGCTCAATTACACAGGAGTTGGGAATTTAGACCTCAATTTTCTCTTTTCTTTTATTCCCCACAATCTTCTCCACCTGTCTTTTGATAAACTTAGCATCTCACCATCTTCGTTGAAAGATGGAGAATAAAAATACAATTTGAATCTATCAATTGAATTGCTATCAAAGCAGCTCTGGTAAAAGAGTCACACAGAAGAGGGTCAAATGATTAAAAGGAAGAGCAGGGATTTTCAATATTGCTCTTATCTCTATTCCTGTCCCCATGTTTTCAAGAAGAATCGTACCTTGCATTTTTATTTCATTCTGTCTTTACTCCTGAAATTGGGCTTTGAGAAATGAGGTTTATTTATGACAATTCAACCTTGGGAAACATGTTACCTTGAAAAGACAGAGCGAGTTATCACACAGGCCAATATGTGATAATCTTGCCTTTTCAGCCCTGTCTGTGCTATAGGTGAAAAGTTGGCTGCTGCATGCAGGCTGTGAGCAGGCTTCCTAGGGCAGTACACCTCAGTGGGCTCCTCTAGAGACTCTCCTAAGTCTCAAGGACTGGATCCCCTGAGGTCCTGGGAAAGGGAGAAAGAGTGAACAGTCCCAAGAAGCAGTTTTCCCAAGCTGTAACTGAGCACTTGCACAACCAAAGATCAGAAGCTGTTCCACTTTGTGTCTTAGGCCACCTCCCTTTACCAGACTTAAATCACTGCATGGAGGTGGGAGAGCTCCTCCATGTGGTGGGGTGAGCTGAGAGTACTCAGCCTCAATTCTTTCTGGCTACAACAGATAATTGGACAAAAGAGTTTATATTTGAACTTAATTTCTTTTTTCTTTTTTTAAATTTAAATTTTATTTTTTTACTTTACAATACTGTATTGGTTTTGCCATACATTGACATGAATCCACCACAGGTGTACATGAGTTCCCAACCCTGAACCCCCCTTCCACCACCCTCTCCATATCATCTCTCTGGGTCATCCCAGTGCACCAGCCCCAAGCATCCTGTATCCTGTATCGAACCTAGATTGGCGATTCGTTTCTTACATGATAGTATACATGTTTCAATGCCATTCTCCCAAATCATCCCACCCTCTCCCTCTCCCACAGAGTCCAAAAGTCTGTTCTTTACATCTGTGTCTCTTTTGCTGTCTCACATACAGGGTTATCATTACCATCTTTCTAAATTCCATATATATGTGTCGGTATACTGTATTGGTGTTTTTCTTTCTGGCTTACTTCACTCTGTATAATTGGCTCCAGTTTCATCCACCTCATTAGAACTGATTCAAATATATTCTTTTTAATGGCTGAGTAATACTCCATAGTGTAAACTAACCACAGCTTTCTTATCCATTTATCTGCTGATGGACATCTAGGTTGTTTCCGTGTCCTGGCTATTATAAACAGTGCTGCGATGAACATTGGGATACACGTGTCTCTTTCAATTCTGGTTTCCTCGGTGTGTATGCCCAGCAGTGGGATTGCTGGGTCATAAGGCTGTTCTATTTCCAGTTTTTTAAGGAATCTCCACACTGTTCTCCATAGTGGCTGTACTAGTTTGCATGCCCACCAACAGTGTAAGAGGGTTCCCTTTTCTCCACACCCTCTCCAGCATTTATTGCTTGTGGACTTTTGGATCACAGCCATTCTGACTGGTGTGAAATGGTACCTCATTGTGGTCTTGATTTGCATTTCTCTGATAATGAGTGATGTTGAGCATCTTTTCATGTGTTTGTTAGCCATCCGTATGTCTTCTTTGGAGAAATGTCTATTGAGTTCTTTGGCCCATTTTTTGATTGGGTCATTTATTTTTCTGGAATTGAGCTGCAGAAGTTGCTTGTATATTTTTGAGATTAGTTTGTCAGTTGCTTCATTTGCTATTATTTTCTCCCATTCCTAAGGCTGTCTTTTCACCTTGCTTAGAGTTTTCTTTGTTGTGCAGAAGCTTTTAATTTTAATTAGATCCCATTTGTTTATTTTTGCTTTTATTTCCAGTATTCTGGGAGGTGGGTCATAGAGGATCCTGCTGTGATTTATGTCGGAGAGTGTTTTGCCTATGTTCTCCTCTAGGAGTTTTATAGTTTCTGGTCTTATGTTTAGATCTTTAATCCATTTTGAGTTTATTTTTTTGTGTGGTGTTAGAAAGTGTTCTAGTTTCATTCTTTTACATGTGGTTGACCAGTTTTCCCAGCACCACTTGTTAAAGAGATTGTCTTTTCTCCATTGTATATTCTTGCCTCCTTTATTGAAGATAAGGTGTCCACAGGTGTGTGGATTTATCTCTGGGCTTTCTATTTTGTTTCATTGATCTATATTTCTGTCTTTGTGCCAGTACCATACTGTCTTGATGACTGTGGCTTTGTAGTAGAGCCTGAAGTCAGGCAGGTTGATTCCTCCAGTCCCATTCTTCTTTCGAAAGATTGCTTTGGCTATTCGAGGTTAGACTTATTCATGGTGTCTATATTTTAATATTCAAGAGACTGCGTTGGTTCATGTATGATTTATGGGCTGAAACAAAGAATCTCAAAGGGACAAAGAAAATATATCTGTTAGCTTTTAAGTTCTTTTGATTTTTATATACTATTTATTTTAAAAATAATGTATTTGAAACAAAGAATACAGAAGGAGGGCCTAGTTTTGCAGAGGTTTAGGTATTGAATGAAATAATTTATTCAATTCTGTTTTCAAAACTTAATGCTCTAGATACAATGGGAGGTTTTGATTGCACAAAGAATCCATGAGTTCAGAAAGTTCTTAGAAGCATTGTCTTATTGATGTCCTGATGACCTATCTTCAAGCAGTTTTCACTGACATTCAGGGATTTGACAAATAGTCTCACTTATGCTGAAACAATGAAGGGAATAATTTTGCTGAATTCATTCTTCAGTTTTTCAACCCTAAAGAAATTAATTATGATTGTACCATTCTGTTTCATCTCATGCTCAGGAATAACCATGCCTCTGTTGTCCTGTGTTAGGTTCCATAGTGTCTGGAATCATGGTATAGTGATCACTTCTGTCACCAGAGAGAAAATCCTTAGCAGTAAAATAAATAATGTCTTAGTAGTAGCCACTTATGAATGCATTGAGAGTACTGAAATGAATACATAACATGTTTTTTGCAGTTGCCACTGATCTACTATCAACCATAGATTCATTCCTCCAGTGGAGTGTCTGGGTTCCACTTCTGTTGCATCCCTTCTTTCTTCTACACTCTTCTTCCCTTGAGTGCTATCTTCCCAATTTATCTTATTCTCTTCCTTTACCATCAAGGCTGGTGAGCTCTTCCTTTCACATTGCAGGTTGATACTGGACATATTTCAGCACCTCTAGGACAAAACTCCTATCTATACAGTATAGATCATTTCTCAAAGCTTAACTTTGATGTACTTTGCTGCTACAAGATTCCTTCCTTACAAGGCATATGGATGCAAAATAACAAAAGAAGCAGAAATGACAGAATCAGATCCCATCACACCTTTAAGCTCATAAACCAACAAAATCAATAAAAATGATTTTTTTAAAAAAGATTAATCTGGTCTTTCAGATGCTTCATGTTTCCAAACTCCTAGAAAACATTACACCTCTCTGAAATTTGCACTTTAAATTTATAATATAGACATGAGCATATATTTAAAAACTATGCACATCTTGAAAGTTTGCTTTGAATGATGTTGAAATTGGTACCTAGAGACTCACTTGTTCTCTTCATAAGGAAAGCTTTAGGCTTATCAGGGTTTGGGAGTTTGAATAACCCAAAGAAACAACACTGGCACAAGCTTTAGCCTCTAATTTTTATGGTATAGAATTTCCTTGGGCTGAATTCACCTTTTTAGCTATATCCTTTTACTTGGAGTTGTGTAAAAATAGAAATTTATAATTTCCTGAATTTTGCTGTTTATAAAGAAGCCATTTGCCATATGGAAAGAGTGTAGGATTTGTGACAAAAGGCCTTGGATTTTAGTGTGGACCCCAGGCAAGTGACTTAACATCCAAATCTCAGTTTGCCTATCTTGAAAATGGTACAATAAATAGTTATGGCATTGTCTTGGCCAAAAGATGTGGGAACCTGACTTGCAAACCATTAAGCACGGTACAAAGGTAAGAAATTTTTACGTTTGTTGAGGAAACAAGAAAAGAGAAGAGATCATAACAGGTGCTATATTTTCATTGGTGAGCAAATTTTAACAGCCAAAGAGAAGACAAACACATGCCACAAAGGAAGACGATTGATAATCCTTCTGGAGGAGGAGGGAAAGATGGCGGAGGAATAGGACGGGAAGATCACTTTCTCCTTCACAAATTCCTCAAAAGAACATTTCAACGCTGAGCAAACTTCACAAAACAAATTATGTAGGCTGGCAGAGGACATCAGGCAACCAGAAAAGCAGACCTTTGTCTTCAAAAACAGGTAGGATAAAATATAAAAGACGAAAAAGGAGACAAAGGAGGTGGGGAGGGAGCTCCGTCCCGGGAAGGGAAGCCCGTCCTGGGAAGGGAATTTTAAGAAGAGAGGTTTCCAAACACCAGGAAACACTCTCCCTGCCGAGTCTGTGGCGAACCTTGGAAACACAGAGGGCAACATAACAGGAAGGAAAAATAGATAAATAATTAAAACCAACAGATTACAAGCCCAACAGTAACTCCCCCAGCGGAAAAGCAGCACAGACGCCTGCATCCGCCATTGGGAAGTGGGGGCAGGGCAGGGACGCGCGGGAGGCGCGGGCTGCAGAGCTTTGTAAGAATCGGGCAGGAACGCCCCACGCGCAACCAGAACGACCTAACCTGGGCTAGCAAATCAGACTGTGGGATAGCTACCACGCGAAAAGCTCGAACATAAGACCCCGCCAGGACCGAGCACAGAACAAAGGACGGAACGGAAAAAGCCGGCTGCAGACCATCCCCCGCCGGGGACAGGCAGCCAGAGCCGTAAGGTCTGGAAAGGGGCAACTGCAGACCCGGAGAGACTTTGCTTACCTAACTGCAAGCAGGCTCCTTTGCTAAGACTTCTGGGGGAGCTGGACAGTCACAATTTGCCTCACGGGGTGCGCCAGCAGTCCGCCCAGAAAGCTGAGCAGCAGCGGCAGAAAAGGTGACAAGCTGCGGCGACCGCGCTCGCCAAACTCGCCAAACTCCTGAGCTACTCGGACCTGGGAAGGGCACAAAGCGCAGTTCCAGCCGAATCTGTGCCTCTGAGGGCTGCCTGAGCGCCGAACCTGAGCGGCTTGGACCGGGGAAGTGCACGCAGCCTAGGGCCGGCCCCAGACGGTTCCCAGCTGAGCATCGTAGAACCGGAGCGGTTTGTGCGCCGCGAGAAAGGACAGGTCAAGCGGAGCAGAGATACTGTGTGCACACGACAGTGCTATTTGTTTGCAGCATCCCCCCTCCCCACAGCGCGACTGAACTAGTGATCCTAAAAAACCAGCAAACAGAAGAAGTTAATCAGAGGGAACCACCTTGGAAGTGATCCCACATGGCCCATAATACCAGAAAGGGCAAGATATATATATATATATATATTTTAATATTTTTAAAAGCACTCCTTTTTTTTTTTTTTGCTTTTTTTTCTAACTTTTTTTTTAATTGTTGTCTTCTTTTTCTCCTTAAATTTTTATTTCTATAACCTATTATTACTAATTTTTTTTAAAGACCTTTTTTTTTTTTTTTTTTAAGGCAAACACCATATATAGTCTTTGGATGGTTGTTGATGGTTTTTTTTTTTTTTTTGATTGTCTGTTTGTTTTTTAATAATTCTTTTTTTTCTTTCTTCCTTTTTCCTTCTGCTTCTCTTTAATATTGTATCTTTGAAAATCCAAACTCTACTCTAGATTTTTAATCTTTGCTCTTAGGTGTTTATTGCCAATTTTGTACATTTAAAAACCCAAACTTCACTACCCCAGTTTACCTGAGAGCGAGATTACTGGCTTGACCACTCTCTCCTCCTCTGGACTCTCCTTTTTCTCCACCAGGTGGCCTCTGTCTCTTCCCCCCCCCATCTCTCCTCTATCCAACTCTGTGAATCTCTGTGTGTTCCAGACGGTGGGGAACACCTAAGGAACAGGTTACTGGCAGGATTTGTCTCTCTCCCACTCATTCCTCTCTCTGATCCTCCTGGTCACCTCTGTCCACTTCCTCCCTCTCCTCTTCCCCGTATAACTCTGTAAATACCCCTGAGCGGGCCAAACTATAGAGCGCACATAAGGAAGTGACTACTGGCTAGTTTACTCTCTTCTCTTTTGATCTCACTGCATCTCATTCCAGTTACCTCTAACTACCTCCTCCATCTTCTCTTCTCCTTATAACCCAGTGAACCTCTCTGAGTGTCCCTCAATGTGGAGAAACTTTTCATCTTTAACCTAGATGTTTTATCATCGGTGCTGTATAGATGGAGAAGTCTAGAGGCTACTGTAAAAATAAAACTGAAAGCCAGAAGCAGGAGGCTTAAATCCAAAGCCTGAAAACATTAGAGAACTCATGAATTCAGGGAACATTAAGCAATAGGAGCCCATCTAATGCCTTCATACCTACACCAAAACCAAGCTCCACCCAAGGGCCAACAAGTTCCAAAACAAGACATACCACGCAAATTCTCCAGCAACACAGAAACAATCCCCTGAGCCTCAATATACAGGCAGCTCAATATTATCCCAAAACCTTTGATGTCTTGTAACCCATTACGGGTTACTCCACTGCACTCGAGAGAGAAGAAACCCAGCTCCACCCGCCAAAACTCCAACACAAGCCTCCCTAACCAGGAAACCTTGACAAGCCACTGATAGAACCCCACCCAAAGTGAGGAAGCTCCAAAATAAAGAGAACTCCACAAATTACCAGAATATAAAAAGGCCACCCCAAACGCAGCAATATAACCAAGATGAAGAGACAGAGGAATACTCAGCAGGTAAAGGAACAGGAGAGCTGCCCACCAAACCAAACAAAAGAGGAAGAAGTAGGGAATCTACCGGAGAAGGAATTCCGAATATTGATAGTGAAAATGATCCAAAATCTTGAAATCAAAATGGAATCACAGATAAATAGGCTAGAGACAAAGATTGAGAAGATGCAAGAAAGGTTTAACAAGGACCTAGAAGAAATAAAAAAGAGTCAAAATATAATGAATAACGCAATAAATGAGATCAGAAACACTCTGGAGGCAACAAATAGTAGAATAACGGAGGCAGAAGATAGGATTAGTGAAATAGAAGATAGAATGGTAGAAATAAATGAATCAGAGAGGAAACAAGAAAAACGAATTAAAAGAAATGAGGACAATCTCAGAGACCTCCAGGACAATATGAAACGCTCCAACATTCGAATTATAGGAGTCCCAGAAGAAGAAGACAGAAAGAAAGATCATGAGAAAATCCTTGAGGAGATAATAGTTGAAAACTTCCCTAAAATGGGGAAGGAAATAATCACTCAAGTCCAAGAAACACAGAGAGTTCCAAATAGGATTAACCCAAGGCGAAACACCCCAAGACACATATTAATCAAATTAACAAAGATCAAACACAAAGAACAAATATTAAAAGCAGCAAGGGAAAAACAACAAATAACACACAAGGGGATTCCCATAAGGATAACAGCTGATCTTTCAATAGAAACTCTTCAGGCCAGGAGAGAATGGCAAGACATACTTAAAGTGATGAAAGACAATAACCTACAGCCCAGATTACTGTACCCAGCAAGGATCTCATTCAAATACGAAGGAGAAATCAAAAGCTTTACAGACAAGCAAAAGCTGAGAGAATTCAGCACCACCAAACCAGCTCTCCAACAAATTCTAAAGGATATTCTCTAGAAAGGAAACACAAAAAGGGTGTATAAACCCGAACCCAAAACAACAAAGTAAATGGTAACGGGATCATACTTATCAATAATCACCTTAAACGTAAATGGGTTGAACGTCCCAACCAAAAGACAAAGACTGACCGAATGGATACAAAAACAAGACCCCTCTATTTGCTGCTTACAAGAGACCCACCTCAAAACAAGGGACACATACAGACTGAAAGTGAAGGGCTGGAAAAAGATATACCACGCAAATAGAGACCAAAAGAAAGCAGGAGTGGCAATACTCATATCCGATAAAATAGACTTTAAAACAAAGGCTGTGAAAAGAGACAAAGAAGGCCACTACATAATAATCAAAGGAACAATCCAAGAAGAAGATATAACAATTATAAATATATATGCACCTAATATAGGAGCACCGCAATATGTAAGACAAATGCTAACAAGTATGAAAGGGGAAATCAACAATAACACAATAATAGTGGGAGACTTTAATACCCCACTCACACCTATGGACAGATCAACTAAACAGAAAATTAACAAAGAAACGCAAACTTTAAATGATACATTAGATCAGTTAGATCTAATTGATATCTACAGGACATTTCACCCCAAAACAATGAATTTCACCTTTTTTTCAAGTGCTCATGGAACCTTCTCCAGGATAGATCACATCCTGGGCCATAAATCTAAACTTGATAAATTCAAAAAAATCGAAATCATTCCAAGCATCTTTTCTGACCATAATGCATTAAGGTTAGATCTCAATTACAGGAGAAAAACTATTAAAAATTCCAACATATGGAGGTTGAACAACACACTTCTGAATAACCAACAAATCACAGAAGAAATCAAAAAAGAAATCAAAATATGCATAGAAACTAATGAAAATGAAAACACAACAACCCAAAACCTGTGGGACACTATAAAAGCAGTGCTAAGAGGAAAGTTCATAGCAATACAGGCATACCTCAAGAAACAAGAAAAAAGTCAAATAAACAACCTAACTCTACAACTAAAGCAACTAGAAAAGGAAGAGTTGGAGAACCCCAGAGTGAGTAGAAGGAAAGAAATATTAAAAATTAGGGCAGAAATAAATGCAAAAGAAACAAAAGAGACCATAGCAAAAATCAACAAAGCCAAAAGCTGGTTCTTTGAAAGGATAAATAAAATTGACAAACCATTAGCCAGACTCATCAAGAAGCAAAGAGAGAAAAATCAAATCAATAAAATTAGAAATGAAAATGGAGAGATCACAACTGACAACACAGAAATACAAAGGATCATAAGAGACTACTATCAGCAGTTGTATGCCAATAAAATGGACAACGTGGAAGAAATGGACCAATTCTTAGAAAAGTACAATTTTCCAAAACTGAACCAGGAAGAAATAGAAAACCTTAACAGACCCATCACAAGCACGGAAATTGAAACTGTAATCAGAAATCTTCCAGCAAACAAAAGCCCAGGTCCAGACGGCTTCACAGCTGAATTCTACCAAAAATTTCGAGAAGAGCTAACACCTATCCTCCTCAAACTCTTCCAGAAAATTGCAGAGGAAGGTAAACTTCCAAACTCATTCTATGAGGCCACCATCACCCTAATACCAAAACCTGACAAAGATGTCACAAAAAAAGAAAACTACAGGCCAATATCACTGATGAACATAGATGCAAAAATCCTCAACAAAATTCTAGCAATCAGAATCCAACAACACATTAAAAAGATCATACACCATGACCAAGTGGGCTTTATCCCAGGGATGCAAGGATTCTTCAATATCCGCAAATCAATCAATGTAATTCACCACATTAACAAATTGAAAAATAAAAACCATATGATTATCTCAATAGATGCAGAGAAGGCCTTTGACAAAATTCAACATCCATTTATGATAAAAACTCTCCAGAAAGCAGGAATAGAAGGAACATACCTCAACATAATAAAAGCTATATATGACAAACCCATAGCAAACATTATCCTCAATGGTGAAAAATTGAAAGCATTTCCCTTAAAGTCAGGAACAAGACAAGGGTGTCCACTTTCACCGCTACTATTCAACATAGTTCTGGAAGTTTTGGCCACAGCAATCAGAGCAGAAAAAGAAATAAAAGGAATCCAAATTGGAAAAGAAGAAGTAAAACTATCACTGTTTGCAGATGACATGATCCTCTACATGGAAAACCCTAAAGACTCCACCAGAAAATTACTAGAGATCATCAATGAATATAGTAAAGTTGCAGGATATAAAATCAACACACAGAAATCCCTTGCATTCCTATACACGAATAATGAGAAAGTAGAAAAAGAAATTAAGAAAACAATTCCATTTACCATTGCAACGAAAAGAATAAAATACTTAGGAATATATCTACCTAAAGAAACTAAAGACCTATATATAGAAAACTATAAAACACTGATGAAAGAAATCAAAGAGGACACTAATAGATGGAGAAATATACCATGTTCATGGATCGGAAGAATCAATATAGTGAAAATGAGTATACTACCCAAAGCAATTTACAAATTCAATGCAATCCCTGTCAAGCTACCAGCCACATTTTTCACAGAACTAGAACAAATCATTTCAAGATTTGTATGGAAATACAAAAAGCCTCGAATAGCCAAAGCAATCTTGAGAAAGAAGAATGGAACGGGAGGAATCAACTTGCCTGACTTCAGGCTCTACTACAAAGCCACAGTCATCAAGACAGTATGGTACTGGCACAAAGACAGACATATAGATCAATGGAACAAAATAGAAAGCCCAGAGATAAATCCACACACATATGGACACCTTATCTTTGACAAAGGAGGCAAGAATATACAATGGAGTAAAGACAATCTCTTTAACAAGTGGTGCTGGGAAAACTGGTCAACCACTTGTAAAAGAATGAAACTAGATCACTTTCTAACACCGTACACAAAAATAAACTCAAAATGGATTAAAGATCTAAATGTAAGATCAGAAACTATAAAACTCCTAGAGGAGAATATAGGCAAAACACTCTCAGAAATAAATCACAGCAGGATCCTCTATGATCCACCTCCCAGAATTCTGGAAATAAAAGCAAAAATAAACAAATGGGATCTAATTAAAATTAAAAGCTTCTGCACAACAAAGGAAAATATAAGCAAGGTGAAAAGACAGCCTTCGGAATGGGAGAAAATAATAGCAAATGAAGCAACTGACAAACAACTAATCTCAAAAATATACAACCAACTTATGCAGCTCAACTCCAGAAAAATAAACGACCCAATCAAAAAATGGGCCAAAGAACTAAATAGACATTTCTCCAAAGAAGACATACGGATGGCTAACAAACACATGAAAAGATGCTCAACATCACTCATTATTAGAGAAATGCAAATCAAAACCACAATGAGGTACCACTTCACACCAGTCAGAATGGCTGCGATCCAAAAATCTGCAAGCAATAAATGCTGGAGAGGGTGTGGAGAAAAGGGAACCCTCCTACACTGTTGGTGGGAATGCAAACTAGTACAGCCACTATGGAGAACAGTGTGGAGATTCCTTAAAAAATTGCAAATAGAACTCCCTTATGACCCAGCAATCCCACTTCTGGGCATACACACCGAGGAAACCAGAATTGAAAGAGACACATGTACCCCAATGTTCATCGCAGCACTGTTTATAATAGCCAGGACATGGAAACAACCTAGATGTCCATCAGCAGATGAATGGATAAGAAAGCTGTGGTACATATACACAATGGAGTATTACTCAGCCGTTAAAAAGAATTCATTTGAATCAGTTCTGATGAGATGGATGAAACTGGAGCCAATTATACAGAGTGAAGTAAGCCAGAAAGAAAAACACCAATACAGTATACTAACACATATATATGGAATTTAGGAAGATGGCAATGACGACCCTGTATGCAAGTCAGGAAAAAAGACACAGATGGGTATAACGGACTTTTGGTCTCAGAGGGAGAGGGAGAGGGTGGGATGATTTGGGAGAATGGGAATTCTAACATGTATACTATCATGTAAGAATTGAATCGCCAGTCCATGTCTGACGTAGGGTGCAGCATGCTTGGGGCTGGTACATGGGGATGACCCAGAGAGATGTTGTGGGGAGGGAGGTGGGAGGGGGGGTCATGTTTGGGAACGCATGTAAGAATTAAAGATTTTAAAATTAAAAAAAAAAAAATAAATTAAAAAAAAAAAAAAAGATAATCCTTCTGAAAGAGACTTCTAGTATGATTTTGTTTTCAAACATGTTATATATGGGACAATAATGATAATTTAGGGCCACCGTTCAAAGTCTCCTTCACAGATCACTGCCTTGTCATGGTCAAGGGGCTTGTGTAACTCAATGAAGCTATAAGCCTTGCCATATAGGGCTACCCAAGATGGATGGGTCATAGTTGAAAGTTCTGATAAGATGTCATCTGCTGGAGGAGGGAATGGCAAACCATCCCAGTATACTTGCCATGAGAACCTCATGAGCTTTATAAAAAGACAAAAAGATATGACACCAAAAGATGAGCCCCCAGGTAAGAAGGTATCTTATATGCTTCTGGGGAAGAGAGAGGAACAACTACTAATAGCCCCAGAAAGAATGAAGCCACTGGGCCAAAGTAGAAATGATACTCAGTTATGGATGTGTCTGGTGGTGAAGGTAATATCTAATGCTGAGAAAAATAGTATTGCGTAGGAACCTGGAATATTAGTTCCACGAATCAAGGTAAATTGGATGTGGTCTAGCACGAAATAGTAATAAGCATCGACATCTTAGGAATCAATGAACTAAAATGGATTGGAATGGGCAAATTTAATTCAGAGGACCATTATGTCTACTACTGTGGACAAAAATCCTTTAGAAGAAATGGAGTAGCCCTCATAAGTAACAAAAGGGTCCAAAATGCAGTACTTAGGTGCAACCTCAAGCATGACTGAATGATCTTGGTTTCATTTCCAAGGCAAGCCATTCAATGTCACAGTAATCTAAGTCTATGCCCTTATCACCGATGATGAAGAAGCTGAAGTTGATGTTTTATGGAGACCTAGAAGACCTCCTAGAACTAACACCAAAGAAAAAGATGATCTATTCATCATCAGAGATTGGAATGCAAAAGAGATACCTGGAGTAACAGGCAAGTTTGGCCTTGGAGAACAAAATGAAGCCGGGCAAAGGCTAACTGAATTCTGCCAAAAGAGTGCACTTGTCATAGCAAACACCCTTTTTTATCAGCATGAGAGATGAATTTACACATGGACATCACCAAGTGGTCAATACTGAAATGAAATTGATTACATTCTTTGTAGCACAAGATGAAGTAGCTGTATGCAATCAGCAAAAACAATGCCTGGAGCTGACTGTGGCTCAGATCATCAGCTTTTCATAGCAAAATTCAGGCTTAAACTAAAAAAGTGGGGAAAGACCATTAGGCCAGCCAGGTATGACTTAAATCCCCAATGAATATGCAGTTGAGGTGACAAATAGATTCAAGGGACTAGATCTAGTAAATTGTATGCCTGGAGAAATGTGGACACAGGTCTGAAATATTGTACAGGAGGCAGTGAAAAAACCCATTCCAAAGAGGGGGAAAAAAAAAAAGCAAAAAGGCAAAGTGGTTATCTGAAGAGGCTTTACAAATAGCTGAAGAAAGAAGAGAAGCAAAAGCAAGGGAGAAGGGGAAAGATGCATCCAACTAAATCCAGAGTTCCAAGGAACAGTAAGGAGAGAAAAGAAGGCCTTCTTCAATGAACAGTGCATAAAAATAGAGGAAACCAACATAAGAGGAAAGACTAGGAATTTCTTCAGGAAAATTGGAAATATCAAAGGAACATTTCACCCACAGATGGGTACAATAAAGGACAGAGAATGTAGAGACCTAGTAGACTCAGAAGAGACCAAAAGAGATTAAAAGAAAGCATGGAAGAAATGTACAAAAAAGATCTTAATGAACTGGATAACTCTAATGGTGTGATCTGTCACCCAGAGCCAGATATTCTGGAGTGTGAAGTCAAGTGGGCCTTAGGAAGCACTGCTGTGAATAAAACTAGTGAGTGCAATGGAATTCCAGTAGAGCTAGTCAAAACCTTAAAGAATGAGGCGATCATAATTTGCACTCAATATGTCAGCAAATCTGTAAGACCTAGCAGTGGCCACAGGGCTGGAAAAGGTCAATCCTCACCCCAATTCCCAAGAAGGGTAGTACTAAAGAATTTTCAAGCCATCAGACAGTTGCACTCATCTCCCATGCTAGTAAGATCATGCTTAAAATCTTGCATGCTAGGCTTCAGCATTATGTGAACCAAGAACATCCAGATGTCCAAGCTGGGTTTAGAAAAGACAGAGGAACCAGAGATCAAATTGCCAACATTTGTTGGATCAGAGAGAAAGCAAGGGAATACCAGAAAAACATCTACCTCTGTTTTATCGACTTCACTAAAGCTTTTAACTGTGTGGATTATAACAAACTGTGGAAAGCTCTCAAAGAGATGGGAATACCAGACCCATCTAACCTGTCTCCTGAGAAACCTGCATTCGGGTCAAGAAGCAACAGTTAGAGCCTTGTATGTAACAACTGATTGTTTTAGGATTGAGAAAGGAGTACAACAGGGCTATCTGTTGTCACCCTGTTTATTTAATCTATATGTTGAGCACACCACGAGAAATACCAGGCTGAATGAGTTACAAGCTGAAATTAAAATTGGAGGGAGAAAATCAACAATTTCAGTTATGCAGATGATACCATTGTAATAGCAGAAAGTGAAGAGGAACCAGAGAGCCTCTTGATGGTGAAGGAAGAGAGCGAGCGATCTGGCTTAAAACTAAATATTAAAAAAATTAAGATCAGGCATCTGGCCCCACTATTTCTTAGCAAATAGAAGGGGAAAATGTGGAAGTAGTGACAGATTACCTCTTCTTAGGCTCTAAAATCATTGTGGATGGTGACTGCAGGCATGAAATCAGAAGAAAATTGCTTCTAGGCAGGAAACCTATGACAAACCTAGACAATATGTGGAAAATCAGACATTACTCTGCTGAAGAAGGTCTGTATAATCAAGGCTATCATCTTCCCAGTGGTCACGTACAGTTGTGAGAGCTGAACCATAAAGAGGGCAGAACACCAAAGAATTGGTGCCTTTGAACTGTGGTGCTGGAGAAGATTCCTGGAAGTCCCTTGGAGAGCAAGGAGATCAAACCAGTCAATTTTAAGGGAAATCAACCCTGAATACTCACTGGAAGGACTGATGCTGACGCTGAAGCTCCAGTATTTTGGTCACCTGATGTGAATAGTCAATTCATTGGAAAAGTCCCCGATGCTTGGGAAGCTTGAGAACAGAAGGAGAAGAGAACATCAGAGGATGAGATGGTGGGATGGCAATGCAATGGACATGAACTTGGGCAAGCTTCTGGAGATGGTGAGAGACAGGGAGGTCTGGTGTGCTTTAGTTCATGGGGTCACAAAGAGTTGGACACGACTGGACAACTGAACAAAAACAACTTTTCAAAGTGCTTAACCTGAATTATATCTTTTAATCATACAATCTTTGACTCTACTTTATGGGGGGGATGGAGTGCCACTGAGACATAGAGAACATTATAATGTTGTCATGATTATAAAATTACAAAATTTTATCATTATAGTCAGTAAATGGCAGAGACAAGATTTAAACACTGGTTCCAGAGTATGTGTTATTATGCTATTTCCAGTTACGCAAATAAAGAAGACTTAAATTTTCTTTAAAGTATAGATAAAATTCCTGGTTGTTGAATAAGTTTTTCTGTAAGTTATAGACAAATGACATGATTTTAAGCTATAGACAAATGATTATGAAACTGAATGAGGATACCCTTCATAGCACCAAACAATGAAGTGCTTTATTGTGCTTGTGAATTGCATTTCATGTGAAGTATCAGGATTCACTGAGCAAATGAGAAAATTTCGCAAATAATTTAGTAGTTTGTCAAGTACCTGGGACCCAAGATCTCTTTTATCAGGAACACTGAATTGAACCTGTAATTTGGGTTCCAAGTTGCTTTGCAAAAATGAGCAAAGCTCATGCCTGGTTCAAAATTGCGAAAACAGTATGTCAAGGCCGTATATTGTCACCCTACTTATTTAACTTCTATGCAGAGTACATCATGAGAAATGCCCAGTTGGATGAAGCTCAAGACTGGTGGGACAAAATATCAATAACCTCAGATATGCAGATAACATGACACTAACAGCATAAAGTGAAGAGGAACTAAAGAGCCTCTTGATGAAGATGAAAAATGAGAGTGAAAAAAACTGGCTTAAAACTCAACATTGGACAAACTAAGATCACAGCACCTGGTCCCGTCACTTCATGGCAAATAGATGGGGAAAAATGGAAACAGTGACAGACTTTATTTCGAGGGGCTCCAAAATCACTGTGGACAGTGACTATAGCCATGAAGTTAAAAGATGCTTGCTCCTTGGAAGAAAAGCTATGACAAACCTAGACAGCATATTAAAAAGCAGCGTATTTGCCAACAAAGGTCCATCTAGTCAAAGCTATGGTTTTCCCATTAGTCACATGTGGCTGTGGGAGTTGGATATAAAGAGGGATGAGCACCGAAGAATTGATGCTTTCAAACTGTGGTGCTAGAGAAGACTATTGAGAGTCACTAGGACAACCAGGCAATCAAACCAGTCAGTCCTAAAGGAAATCAACCCTGAATGTTCATTCCAAGGACTGAGGCTGAGGCGGAAGCTCCAAAAGTTTGGCCACCTGATACAAAGGTCAACTTACTGGAAAACAACCTCATGCTGGGAGAGATTGAGGACAGGAGGAGAAGGGATTGACAGATGATGAAATTGTTGGGTGGCATCACTGACTCAATAGACATGAGTTTGAGCAAATTCTGAGAGATAGTGATGGACAGGGAAGCTTGGAGTGCTGCAGTCCATGGTGTCGCAAAGAGTCAGACACAATGAGCGACTGAACAGCAATGAAATATGTATATATATGTGTATATCAGTTCAGTTCAGTTCAGTTCAGTTGCTCAGTTGTGTCTGACTCTTTGTGACCCCATGAATTGCAGCATGCCAGGCCTCCCTGTCCATCACCAAATCCCGGAGTTTACTCAGACTCACGTCCATCGAGTCAGTGATGCCAACCAGCCATCTCATCCTCTGTCGTCCCCTTCTCCTCCTGCCCCCAATCCCTCCCAGCATCAGAGTCTTTTCCAATGAGTCAACTCTTCTCATGAGGTGGCCAAAGTACTGGAGTTTCAGCTTCAGCATCATTCCTTCCAAAGAAACCCCAGAGCTGATCTCCTTCAGAATGGACTGATTGGATCTCCTTGCAGTCCAAGGGACTCTCAAGAGTCTTCTCCAACACCGCAGTTCAAAAGCATCAATTCTTTGGCACTCAGCCTTCTTCACAGTCCAACTCTCACATCTATACATGACCACAGGAAAAACAATAGTCTTGACTAGACTGACCTTAGTCGGCAAAGTAATGTCTCTGCTTTTGAATATTCTATCTAGGTTGCTCATAACTTTTCTTCCAAAGAGTAAGCATCTTTTAATCTCATGGCTGCAGTCACCATCTGCAGTGGTTCTGGAGCCCCCCAAAATAAAGTCTGACACTGCTTCCACTCTTTCCCCATCTATTTCCCATAAACTGATGGGACTGGATGCCATGATCTTCGTTTTCTGAATGTTGAGCTTTAAGCCAAGTTTTTCATTCTCCTCTTTTACTTTCATCAAGAGGCTCTTTACTTCCTCTTTACTTTCTGCCATAAGGGTGGTGTCATCTGCATATCTGAGGTTATTGATATTTCTCCTGGCAATTTTGATTCCAGCTTGTGTTTCTTCCAGTCCAGCGTTTCTCATGATGTACTCTGCATAGAAGTTAAATAAGCAGGGTGACAATATACAGCCTTGACGTACTCCTTTTCCTATTTGGAACCAGTTTGTTTTTCCAAGTCCAGTTCTAACTGTTGCTTCCTGGCCTGCATACAGGTTTCTCAAGAGGCAGGTCAGGTGGTCTGGTATTCCCATCTCTTTCAGAATTTTCCACAGTTTATTGTGATCCACACAGTCAAAGGCTTTGGCATAAACAATAAGCAGAAATAGATGTTTTTCTGGAACTCTCTTGCTTTTTCCATGATCCAGTGGATGTTGGCAATTTAATGTCTAGTTCGTATGCCTTTTCTAAAACCAGCTTGAACATCTGGAAGTTCACAGTTCATCTATTGCTGAAGCCTGGCTTGCAGAATTTTGAGCATCACTTTACTAACATGTGAGATGAGTGCAATTGTGCGGTTGTTTGAGCATTCTTTGGCATTGCCTTTCTTTGGAATTGGAATGAAAACTGACCTTTTCCAGTCCTGTGGCCACTGTTGAGTTTTCCAAATTTGCTGGCATATTGAGTGTAGCACTTTCACAGCATCATCTTTCAGGATTTGAAATAGCTCTACTGGAATTCCATCACCTCCATTAGCTTTGTTCATTGTGATGCTTTCTAAGGCCCACTTGACTTCACATTCCAGGATGTCTGGCTCTAGATTAGAGATCACACCATCGTGATTATCCAGGTCGTGAAGATCTTTTTGATGCAGTTCTTCTGTGTTTTCTTGCCATCTCTTCTTAATATCTTCTGCTTCTCCTAGGTCCATACCATGTCTGTCCTTTATTGAGCCCATCTTTGCATGAAATGTTCCCTTGGTATCTCTAATTTTCTTGAAGAGATCTCTAGTCTTTCCCATTCTGTTGTTTTCCTTTATTTCTTTGCATTGATCGCTGAGGAAGGCTTTCTTATCTCTTCTTCCTATTCTTTGGAACTCTGCATTCAGATGTTTATATCTTTCCTTTTCTCCTTTGCTTTTCACTTCTCTTCTTTTCACAGCCATTTGTAAGGCTTCCCCAGACAGCCATTTTGCTTTTTTTGCATTTCTTTTCCATGGGGATGGTTTTGCTCCCTGTCTCCTGTACAATGTCACGAACCTCATTCCATAGTTCATCAGGCACGCTATATATCAGATCTAGGCCCTTAAATCTATTTCTCACTTCCACTGTATAATCATAAGGGATTTGATTTAGGTCATACCTGAGTGGTCTAGCAGTTTTCCCTGCTTTCTTCAATTTCAGTCTGAATTTGGTTATAAGGAGCTCATGATCTGAGCCACAGTCTACTCCTGGTCTTGTTTTTGTTGACTGTATAGAGCTTCTCCATCTTTTGCTGCAGAGAATATAATCAATCTGATTTTGGTGTTGACTATCTGGTGATGTCCATGTGTAGAGTCTTCTCTTGAGTTGTTGGAAGAGGGTATTTGCTATGACCAGTGCATTTTTTTGGCAAAACTCTATTAGTCTTTGCCCTGGTTCATTCCCCATTCCGAGGCCAAATTTGCCTGTTACTCCAGGTGTTTCTTGACTTCCTACTTTTGCATTCCAGTCCCCTATAATGAAAAGGACATTTTTTTTAGGTGTTAGTTCTAAAAGGTCTTGTAGTTCTTCATAGAACCGTTCAGCTTCAGCTTCTTCAGTGTTACTGGTTGGGGCACAGACTTGGATAACTGTAATATTGAATGGTTTGCCTTGGAAACGAACAGAGATCATTCTGTCGTTTTTGAGATTGCATCCAAGTACTGCATTTCAGACTCTTTTGTTGGCCATGATGGCTACTCCATTTCTTCTGAGGGATTCCTGCCCACAGTAGTAGATATAATGGTCATCTGAGTTAAATTCACCCATTCCAGTCCATTTTAGTTTGCTGATTCCTAGAATGTCAATGTTCACCCTTGCCATCTCCTGTTTGACCACTTCCAATTTGCCTTGATTCATGGACCTGACATTCCAGGTTCCTATGCAATGTTGCTCTCTACAGCATCAGACCTTGCTTCTATAACCAGTCACATCCACAGCTGGGTATTGTTTTGCTTTGGATCCATCCCTTCATTCTTTCTGGAGTTATTTCTCTAGTGACCTCCAGTAGCATATTGGGCACCTACTGACCTGGGGAGTACCTCTTTCAGTATCCTACCATTTTGCCTTTTCATACTGTTCATGAGGTTCTCAAGGCAAGGGTACTGAAGTGGCTTGCCATTCCCTTCTCCAGTGGACCACATTCTGTCAGACCTCTCCACTGTGACCCTCCCATCTTGGGTTGCCCGGCAGGCATGGCTTAGTTTCATTGAGTTCGACCAGGCTGTGGTCCTAGTGTGATTAGATTGACTAGTTTTCTTTGAGTATGGTTTCAGTGTGTCTGCCCTCTGATGCCCTCTTGCAACACCTACCATCTTACTTGGGTTTCTCTTACCTTGGGTGTGGGGTATCTCTTCACGGCTGCTCCAGCAAAGCACAGCCGCTGCTCCTTACCTTGGATGAGGGGTATCTCCTCTCGCCACCCTTTCTGACCTTCAATGTGGGATAGTTCCTCTAGGCCCTCCTGCGCTCTCACAGCCACCACTCCTTGGGCGTGGGGTTTCTCCCCCTGGCCGCCATCCCTGGCCTCGGACCAGGGTGGCTCCTCCCGGCCGCCGCCCCTGGCCTCGGGCGCGGGCTATCCCCTCTCGGCCATCACCCCTGGCCTCGGATGCAGGGTAGCTCCTCTCTGCTGTTCCTATGCCATCGCAGCCTGACACTCTAGGCCACTGCCCCTGACCTCGGACATGGGGTAGCCCTCTGCCACGCTTAAGTGCGCCGGGCACCCCTGCTGCCTGAATGCATATGTACACACACTGTTATACACATATGTATACACACCATTATGTATATAATATATGCATATATATAAAGCCTATATATGTACATATATATATCAATAAATAGATTCTGTTTTTATTACTGTGATGTGGCTACTGAATAATCCATAAATTGCCATGATTTGGTTCCTATATATAACCATACTTTAGTTCACCAAGCAGAAGAGGGGGTAATGATTACAGATTGTTGTCTTTAACAATTGTTCATACATTTGATGAGGGATTTGGGAATTTGGAAGTTGATAATTTTTATGTTTTTTTCCTAACTTAATATCCTTTGTTTCTGTGTTTCAAGGGAGATTATAGTTGTTAATATTACTAATTCTGCTCTTATACTTCACATTTCTTTGAAGTAGCATCTATGGCTAGATGGTACTTAGCACGTATCAGGGGTTCAACATATATTGAAAATTAGTTGAATGAGTAAATTAATTTAAAAAATCCACCATTGAACAATGATATATCAGATATTAGGATTTCTGAACTAAATTCTCATAGTCTATATTTGTCATGGATGTCTACCTTGAGAATACTGAACTCTTTGAAACACTTTTTTATTTTTAAAGGTAGTATCAGGATTTTTGTTTGCTTGTTTAATGTAGGAAAACTCCCCACTAAAGAAAATTTGGTGCCTTTATCTGAAATTCTGATCTGGATGCACATGATGAGGTCAGTTACTTAAATGTAAATTCCTTTGCTATCCATTTCTTTTTGCAGGTATCTCATGAAACCTTGTTTAAGTGTTTGGCTTGGGTAAAATTTTACTTTAAGATTAGCTTGGTAGACAGCATTTATTCTGCTTCCTCCTGGAAACCTCATCAAAATGAAAGGAAGGGATTTTTTTAAATTGCAAAATTCCACAAAAAATAAAACAAAACAAAAAACATCAATAACAAAAGAACAAAAGTGGAAGGATGCATGGTGATTGACTCAGCAGTGGAATACACAAGCCAAATTCATGAAAGCCTTAGGAACTGGAGACAATAGGTTGGTTCAGACTAAAAATAAAAGAATTAACTTAAGCAGTTAGGAACCCAGGTCTACCTACCATACCCATTCCATACAGAACAGCAATTACGCATCTCCCACCCACAGAAAACTAGAAGTTTATTTTCTAGAAGGGTTTATCTTGTGGCTCAGCTGATAAAGAATCTACCTGCAATGTGGGAGACCTGGATTCAATCTCTGGTTTGGGAAGATCCTCTGGAGAGGGAAAGGCTACCCACTCCAGTACTTTGGCCTGGAGAATTCCATGGACTCTGTAGTCCATGGGGTCGCAAGGAGTTGGACACAACTGAGCCACTTTCACTAGAAACAGTGAATCCTTCAACTGGGAGTGACCTACACATAGTTCAGGATGGAGAACTATTTTGGGGAGTGCGATAAACATTTATATCAAATATATAGCACACTTTTTTCAATTCAATTGCAAGATAACACACCACCAGGAAGGTACTTTGTGCATCTGAACAGGCTGGTATTAAAGCCCTGAAAACAGTAAGTCAGTTACTAGTGAAAGTGTCTAGCAAAATTTCACTCACTGATACCCAAATAAGCAAGCCCCCCTTCTAAACACCTGGAATTTCCAGCTAGACTTGCTTTCCCTTTATTCCCAAATCATTATGAATTCATAAGAAATTGCAAAATACAGTATAGAGATGATCTGTGTGCCCATCACCTAGCTTCCCCAAACAGTAACATCTTAATTCTAGTGCAAGATCAAAACCAAGAAATTGACATGCTCACAATATATCCAATTAACTTTTTAAACAATTTCATTTTTTAAGTTTGAACAGATGGCTGAGGAGAGTCAGACATCTCAGGAAATATTTTTCTTTAATTAGAAAGATTATCTTGGAGAAACCAATATTTTGAGTGGTGGTGAAAACTTCAAAACATACCAGAAAAAAGAAAAAAAAAAGAATAGCTAAGAACCAAGAACCGTATTGATAAAAGGAATTTTAGTGAACAACAAAGAGTGCAAAGAAATTGAAAATTATTGAAGCAGAAAGTAAAACAAGCAAAACAATACAAATGGACAAAGAAACCTTCAGTGTAAATGTTGAAAGAAAAATTAATGTAGAACATGGTGACTGTAACTGAGAACACCATTGTATAATTAATTTTCTGAGATAATAGAACTTAAATGTTCCCACCAAAAAAGTAAATCTGTGAGATGATGGATTATTAACTCAATGATGAGAATTCTTTCACAAGGGATATGTATATCAGATTATCACATTGCATATTGAATATTTGGATATCTTAGAGTTGTATTTGTAAATTATACCTCAATAAAGCTTAAAAAAATGATAATTTCACACAAAGTAGAGCAAAAAGGAAAATAAGAGATAAAAGAAGAAAGTTGAATCGATTCAGGAAGTTCCACATCCCAATAATAGAAGTTACAGAAAGAGAAAACAGACAAAAGTGAAGAGGGAAATAGGCAGAGAAATAATTCCTAAACAAACATGTCAAGGCCAAGATTTTTTTATCAGAATTAACCAGACAAATTTACTCCACCAACTAAAGGTTATGAGTTTTTACACTAAAGGATTCCATTGAGTATTCAGCACAATGGATATAATAGACTCACATGTATATGGATTACTGTGAAATTTAATAAAACTGGGAATAAAGAAAAATAAAGACATATCATAAATATAGGATAATAATTCAGAATGGCTTTGGACTTGTCAACAGCAACACTGAAAGCCAGAATATACCCATGCTTCCATAATTCTGGAATAAATTAATATTCAACATAAAATTCTATATCTTCAAAATTTATCAAGTGTGAGGATAGACTATAAACTTTCAAAACATGCAAGGTTTCAGAAAGTCTATCCCTCCCACCCACACACAGGCTCACATATACCAACAAACACTCTTTATGAAGAAGCTGCTGGAGAAAGTGCTCCATGAAACCAAGGGACAAGACCAAGAAAAACAAAACAAAACAGGATCTAGGTATGAGATCAAACTCAAGAGAAAGGCAAAGGAATCCCCAGGTTATTGACTGAGGGCAACTCCAAGATGACAGATATGGATCATGGAGACCATATTTCATATTGGAATCAGGCAGAGACCTATGAGAAAGATGTTTTGAAGGATATGAAATTGATAAGATGTATGATATGCATGCATATATATTTTGAGAGAAATTTTAGGTGACTGGGAGATAGTTTGTTGATGAACTGATAGATGCATAGAAAACTAAGGAAATAGAATACAATACAATTTTTAATTTCAGGAAGAAAAACAAATGCAAGAAACTGAAAGTAATTTTAGTATACTGAAAGGCCCAACTGGGAATAATGTTTACATTGTCGTGCTAAGGTGAGTACTAAATGCTGATTTAATCATAACTTGTTACAATCATTTCAGAAAAATGAGGCACAAATATGGTGGAAATAGTAGGAACAGAAAGAGAAACCTCATCTTCCATAGAACCACAATCATTAATACCAAGTGAAGTGAAGTGAAGTGAAGTCACTCAGTTGTGTCTGACTCTGTGAAAACATGCACTGTAGCCTACTAGGCTCCTTGGTCCATTAAAAAGTGGTCCAATAGTCATGTTACTTATAGATGTGAAGGTAAATATTGAAATCAGAGTGGTTGTCTTCTTGACCATGAGATGGGCAAAGGGTTGGGAAGATGGGAGCTATTTTGTTTAAATTTTTTTTAGGTAATAATAATTATGGAAATTTTGATTTTTTGAACTACATGTACATTTAACTCATAAAAATACGTTGTTGTTCAGTCACTCATTCATGTCCAACTCTTTGTGACCCCATGGACTGCTACATACCAGGTTTCCCTGTCCTTCACCATCTCCCAAAGTTTCTTCAAACTCATGTCCATTGAGTCGGTGATGCCATCCAATCCTCTCATCCTCCTGCCTTCAGTTTTTCCAAGCATCAGGCTCTTTTCCAATGAGTTGGCTCTTTTCCAATGAGTCAGCTCTTGGCATCAGGTGGCCAAAGTATTGGAACTTCAGCCTCAGTATCAGTCCCTCCAACAAACATTCAGGATTGATTTCCTTTAGGATTGACTTGTTTGATCTCCTTGCAGTCCAAGGGATTCTTCAAAATCTCCTCTAACACCACAGCTCAAAAGCATCAATTCTTCAGTGCTCAGACTTTTTTATGGTCCAACTTTCACAACCATACCTAACTATGGGAAAAACCATAGTTTTGACTATATGGACCTTTCTCAGTGAAGTAATGTCTCTGCTTTTTAGTATGCCATGAAAGTTAGTTATAGCTTTTCTCCCAAGAAGCAATTGCTTTTTAATTTCATGGCTGCAGTCACCATCCACAGTGATTTTGGAGCCCAAGAAAATAAATTTTGTCACTGATTCATTTTATTCCCCATCTATTTGCCGTGAAGTGATGTGACCAGATGCCAAGATATTAGTCTTTTGAATGTTGAGTTTTAACTGTCTTCTTTCACTGTCTTCTTCACCTTCCTCAAGAGGCTCTTTAGTTCCTCTTCACTTTCTTCCTTTAGAGTGAGTGATATCATCTGCATATCTGAGGTTGTTGGCATTTTCCCCAGCAGTCTTGATTCCAGCTTATGAGTCATCCAGCCTGACATTTCTCATGATGTACTCTGCACATAAATTAAATAAGCAGGGTGACAATATGCATCTGTAGATTGTATATTCAAAACATACTGCTTTCCCAATTTGGAACAAGTCCATTGTTCCATGTACGATTCTAACTTGTTTCTTTCTCAGGAGGCAGGTAGGGTGATCCATCCAGTATTCTCATCTCTTTAAGAATTTTCCACAGTTTGTTGTGATCCACACAGTCAAAGGCTTTAGCATGGTCAATAAAGCAGAAGTAGATGTTTTTCTGGAATTATCTTTGTTTTCTGTCATCCAACAGATATTGACAATTTGATCTCTGATACCACTGCCATTTTTTAATCCAGCTTGAACATCTGAAGTTCTCAGTTCACATACTGCTGAAGTGTAGCTTGGAGAATTTTGAGCATTACTTTGCTAGTGTGTGAAATGAGTGCAATTATTCAGTAGTGTGAACATTCATTGGCATTGCCCTTCTTTGGGATTGGAATGAAAACTGACCTTTTCCAGTCCTGTGGACATTGCTGAGTTTTTCAAGTTTGTTGGCATATTGAGCGCAGCACTTTAATAGCATTATCTTTTAGAATTTTAAACAGCTCAGCTGGAATTCGATCTCCTCCACTAGCTTTTAGTGCGGCTTTTTAAGGTTCACTTGACTTCACACACCAGGATGTTTGGCTCTACATGAGTGATCACACCATTGTGGTTATCTGGCTCATTAAGATCTTTTTGTATAGTTTTTCTGTGTATTCTTGCCATATTTTTATCCTGATAAAATATACATTAAATTAAAAGATTAGCAAAACTAAGGATTAGTTCAGAACAGGTGAGACTCCAGCAAAAAGTAACATGATAACTTGGGTTTAAAAGAGATTGATAGTACTTGGGGATGTTTTATGGGGTCTATCTACATTTGAGAAGTGGAGGTAATTACTTGAAGGATTCTCAGACACAAGTGCTAAATGGTAAAGTGATAATCAAGAGGCCAGATTTGTTTTTATGTTCTTGTTTCATCAAGTGCAAGAGTCATTCTGATAGGATGGTCTATGTTTATTGCTAATCCAGCATGCTCTTCTCTATTCTTCTTGAGCCCCCCTACCAATCCTCATCAAGCAAGAGCATATTGGAGAGGCAGGGTTCTGTGGTATTAACCCTCAGCTGAATATATTCAGCATAATAAGCAGAGATTTCACTCACTGCCAAAAAAGGGATTCTTTAATCTACCCTATTTATAGTTGTTGTCATTAGCCATATGGATCAAGTGAAGTCTAAAGTGTTGTCAAGTTTAGAAATCCTGGCATTTTGTAATTTATTTGGAAAACAAATAGTCTAAATCTTTTATCGTTAGAACACTAGCTCTGTAGGCATTTTAGAGTTATAGATGGAAAGGGGGATGTGTAATACACATCATATTCAAATGAGTTAATTAAATTATTAACATGACATACAAGAAATAAAACTTGTCCCTAGCCCAAGGTGTTGATTAAGATCTAGTTTAGGTGATTAACTAGAGGAGAAATGTGCTCCATGTTATAGGCAAAACACTCTCAGAAATAAATCACAGCAGGATCCTCTATGATCCACCTCCCAGAATTCTGGAAATAAAAGCAAAAATAAACAAATGGGATCTAATTAAAATTAAAAGCTTCTGCACAACAAAGGAAAATATAAGCAGGGTGAAAAGACAGCCTTCGGAATGGGAGAAAATAATAGCAAATGAAGCAACTGACAAACAACTAATCTCAAAAATATACAACCAACTTATGCAGCTCAACTCCAGAAAAATAAAAGACCCAATCAAAAAATGGGCCAAAGAACTAAATAGACATTTCTCCAAAGAAGACATACGGATGGCTAACAAACACATGAAAAGATGCTCAACATCACTCATTATTAGAGAAATGCAAATCAAAACCACAATGAGGTACCACTTCACACCAGTCAGAATGGCTGCGATCCAAAAATCTGCAAGCAATAAATGCTGGAGAGGGTGTGGAGAAAAGGGAACCCTCCTACACTGTTGGTGGGAATGCAAACTAGTACAGCCACTATGGAGAACAGTGTGGAGATTCCTTAAAAAATTGCAAATAGAACTCCCTTATGACCCAGCAATCCCACTTCTGGGCATACACACCGAGGAAACCAGAATTGAAAGAGACACATGTACCCCAATGTTCATCGCAGCACTGTTTATAATAGCCAGGACATGGAAACAACCTAGATGTCCATCAGCAGATGAATGGATAAGAAAGCTGTGGTACATATACACAATGGAGTATTACTCAGCCGTTAAAAAGAATTCATTTGAATCAGTTCTGATGAGATGGATGAAACTGGAGCCAATTATACAGAGTGAAGTAAGCCAGAAAGAAAAACACCAATACAGTATACTAACACATATATATGGAATTTAGGAAGATGGCAATGACGACCCTGTATGCAAGTCAGGAAAAAAGACACAGATGGGTATAACGGACTTTTGGTCTCAGAGGGAGAGGGAGAGGGTGGGATGATTTGGGAGAATGGGAATTCTAACATGTATACTATCATGTAAGAATTGAATCGCCAGTCCATGTCTGACGTAGGGTGCAGCATGCTTGGGGCTGGTACATGGGGATGACCCAGAGAGATGTTGTGGGGAGGGAGGTGGGAGGGGGGGTCATGTTTGGGAACGCATGTAAGAATTAAAGATTTTAAAATTAAAAAAAATAATAAAATAAAAAAAATAAAAAATAAAAAAAATAATAATAAAAATATAAAAAAAAATATAAATGTGTTAATATATCATATTTGTTTTTCCTTTTTCTGACTTCACTTTGTATAAGAGATTCTAGTTTCATCCACCTCACAGCTAAACTCAAATGTGTTACTTTTTATGGCTGAGTAATATTCCTTTGTATAAAGGAATATTGATGGAATATTCTCTGTTGATGGAACCCAGTTTGCTTCCATGTTCTGGATACTGTAAATATTGCTACAATGAACATTGGGATACACATGACTTTTAGAATTACAGTTTTCTCAGGGTATATGCCCAGTAGTGGGGTTGCTGGATCATATGGTAGATTTATTCCTAGTTTTTAAAGGAATCTCCATACTGTTCTCCATAATGACTATATCAGTTTACATTCCCACCGGAAGTGCAGAAGGATTCCCTTTTCTCCTCATTTTAGTTCTGATTTGCATTTTTCTAATAATGAGCAACATTGAACATCTTTTCATAAATGGGGTTTATCCTAGGGATGCAAGGATTCTTCAATATAGGTAAATTAATCAATGTGACACACTATAATAACAAATTGAAAGATAAAAACCATATGACCATCTCAATAGATTCAGAGAAAGCTTTTGACAAAGCTCAACATCCATTTATGATTAAAAAAAAAAAAAACCTCTCCAAAAAACTGGCACAGAAGGAACCTGCTTCAACATAATAAAGGCAAGATATGACAAATCCACAGGAAACATTATTTTCAATAGTGAAAAACTGAAAGCATTTTCTCTAAGATCAGGAGCAAGACAAGGGTGCCCACTCTCACTACTATTATTCAACATAGTTTTGGAAGTCCTAGCCATGGCAATCAGAGAATAAAAATAAATAAAAGGAATCTAGATTATAAAAGAGGTAAAACTCTCACTGTTTGTAGATAACATGATATGATTAATATACATAGAAAGCACTAAAAATGCTGTGCGCACACACACACACACAAACCTACTAGAGATAATCAATGAATTTAGCAAAGTTGCAGGATATGAAATTAATACACAGAAATCATTTGGATTCTTATACACTAACAATGAAAAATCAGAAAGAGAATTTAAGGAAACAATCCCATTCACCACTGCAACAAAAAGAATAAAATACTTAGAAATAAATCTACCTAAAGAGACAAAAGGCCTGTATGCAGAAAGCTATAAGACACTGAAAGAAATGAAAGAATCAAAGACAACACCAACAGATGGAAAGATCTACCATGTTCTTGGATTTGAAAGATCAATGTTATGAAAATGACTATATTACCCCAAATGATTTACAGGTTCAGTATAATCCCTATCAAATTACCAATTGCATTTTTCACAGAACTAGAACAAAAAAATTCATAATTCATATGGAAACACAAAAGACCTTGAATAGCCAAAGCAATCTTGAGAAAGAAAAATGGAGCGGGAGGACTCAATCTTCGTGACTTCAGATTATACTACAAAGCTATAGTCATCAAAACAGTATGGTACTGGTACAAAAACAGAAATATAGACCAATGAAACAAGATAGAAAGCCCAGAGATAAACCCATGCACCTATGGGCAACTTACCTGGGACAAGGAGGCAAGAATGTACAGTGGAGAAAAGATAGCCTCTTCAATAAGTGGTGCTGGGAAAACAGGACAGTCACATGTAAAAGAATAAAACTAGAACATCGCCTAACATCATACACAAAAATAAACTAAAAATGGATTAAAGACTTAAATGTAAGGCCAGAAACTATTAGCCTGCTATTTTAAATAATACCAGTCCTCTTTAAACTTGGAATAACTGTATGATTTGATGCTAGCTAAGAAGCCAGGGAACTCTTCTTCCTGGGAGAAGTCTCATTCTCTAATGCCAATCTCTGATTTTCAAGCCAATTTACTGAAAATCAGTATCTCAATATTTTAATTGACATCTCAGATTTGGTCCATATTTTTAAACTGCACATATTCTAGTATTTAAGAATGTCAGAAAAATTACACAGAATTTTTTACTTAGCTAATAACCATTCTTGGAATCTTTGCTTCACTTTTTGAAAATGATACACAAGATAAACTCACAGGGGCCAGCCTGTTTATTTATTAAAGCTTGTTATTAGATTCATATTAAATATATTTTAATGAAAACACTAGTGATAGAGCCATTTTCCTCCCCCAAAATCACAGCTCAAAAATAAGTTTATTGCCACTAGGTGTTTTTCTATACTATGATGCCAATTCATTGAAGAGATAAAAGATAGGGAAAGAATATATATATAGCATCCCAGGTGGCACTAGTGGTAAAGAACCCACCTGTCAATGCAGGAGATGTAAGAGACATGGGTTTGATCCCTGGGTTCGGAAGATCCCCTGGGGAAGGGCATGGCAATCTACTCCAATATTCTTGCCTGGAGAATCTCCATGGACAGAGGGGCCTGACAGGCTATGGTTCATGAGGTTGCATAGAGTTGGACACAACGGAAGCAACTTAACACACACACACATATATATATATATATATAAAGTAGTATATATATATTTTTTAAAGTGATATTTATATATATGTAAAGTGGTAAACTGAGTGACTTTGCTGAGGAGAAGAAGAGAAGATAATAATAGCCAAATAATTCTATTTCTTGTTAACAAAGAATATCCAGGGAGATGGTTATCATGGTATGAAAATCCATCTTTTCCTTAACTGAATCCCAAGTGGAGAAAATATTCAAAGACCATCCTTCCAGTGGCAGCATCTTTCCCCAGTAGTTTGCCGCAGGCTGCATGAATCATGCCTACCTTTGTACCTACCCTACAACTTCCCCTACAACTTCTCCAGACCCAACAGAAACCAGACCCACTGTTGATTAGAAGTTAGCTCTCAGGAAAAAGGAACATTCATGAGGGAATTGTAGTTTATCTTTTATTTTAGCTGGCTATAAGGAATCTTTATTTTATAAGAAAACCATTTGTAGGTTTTCAAATTTGGAGGAGAATATATAATTCTTTTAATTCCTTTCCCCTTCAGCCTGCCTTAATAAACTCCTTTTCATATCCTTATCAGATCAGGCTCACCTAGATTCTTGAAATGTCAGGGTGTTCCTTGCACAGATAACCTGTTAATTCACTTGACTCCCAAACGTGAATTCAGAATTCAGCAGTTAAGCACTTTTATTGTGTTCTCCAGATAGTGAGAATAGCAGGTAGGCATCCTTACAGTTTCACCTTGTAAGGAAATAAGATCAAAGAAGTAGCTATCCATTCAAAATATCATAGAATAAGACTAAGATAAGTAGAAAATATCTATATATTTAATTGTATTAAATAAAGCTAATTTTAATTTCATTCTGTATGGCACTAAACCCCTTCCTCGGCTCCTATTCATTCTGTGGAGTTATTAATCAAGGGATCTTACCATTCTTACCACCAGGGTAGATATGTGACCTAGGTTTGCCAATCAGAATATCCCATCAGGAATGTGATTGGTCAAAGATAGGCACATAACCCCAAACCAATAAGCATCCTTTGGAGGTTTGATATCGATAGTAGGAAAAAAATAAATTTCCTGTGGAAGCCAGGAGCTATCAAGATCCACCTTTGCTACTCCTTAGGGATTGGCAGAAATGGAAACTGATCAGAGAAAAACAGCCAAGAGAGGAAGAAATAAAGTCCTGTGTGAATATTTGGACCTGGATGTGCTTTCCATTAAATAAACCAATACATTACCTTATTTTGAGTCTTTATACATTTTTCCCTTAAGAATTTCATTTCCTCTCTTGAACATGTATTGTAGCCTAGATTGCCTTATAACTCCCAAGATGAAACACATATCTTAAAAGAATGAGAGACAAGTACCACTGAAAATAAATATTATGCTAAAATACCAAATGAGACTTATTATATTGCTAACTGAGGTCTCAAACAAACAAACAAAAAATCAGATAGACTAATCCTTTTAAGATTTCAAAACAAGACCAGACAGATCACTAGAAAGAAAAGCTACAGGGAGCCCTAGTCTCAGCAGGGAGATATTGGATAAATGAACAAATCTCTTCAATCTCTGCTTTCAATAATTCTATAACAATTGTCTGAAGTTGTTCTTAATTAGACTCAATTATGGGATTAGTTTGAATTATATTATGAGGCATTGATTTACAGAATATAAACACTGAAGGCCTAGGTAGTAAATGTGTTACAGTCTTGTGTAACAAAATTGCAGCAGGGAGCAGAGGGAATATTGATCTATTTATAATGAATTTATGGCCAAATTACTTTTTATTTCCAGTTAATAAATGTAATTTGGGTAGGGGAGAATTTATTTAGAAGTGGTGCCTATTCATCAAGGAGGGAGAGAGAAATCTGCTGGAGAAATTCAGTTGCAGGTGCCTCTAACTTGCAGGTTTCTGAAAAAGCAGGCTTAGAGGAAAGAACTGGAGAAGATGTAACATTCACCACTTCCTTCGTGAACATAGTATAAAAATTTGTACGATCTTGCTTCTCAAAATGACATATGTGATACTGTGCTAGGAGACATAAATATGGTATAGTCTAGGAAGCAAATCAGATTCATTTCAAAAGCCACGGCTAATTCTGAGAGCATATGTTAGTGATAGATAGGCTTCCTTGGCGGCTCAGTAGTAAAGAATCCTCTTGTCAATGCAGAGGATGTGGATTTGATCCCTAGGTTGGGAAGACCCCCTGGAGAAGGAAATGGAAACCCATTCCAATATTATTGCCTGGGAAATCCTATGGATAGAGGAGTCTAGGGGGCTACAGTCCATGGGGTTGCAAAAGACTCAGACATGACTAGTGACTAAATGACAACATCAATGTTAGTGATACCCCAATTTTGAAAAGCTGAGGGAGATATTATGAGAGTATTTATTTCAACTTAACCCCAGAAGTAATGATACTGATAATAGTTAACAGCTGTCAAATGGTTACTGTGTGTCAAGCTCTGGGCCAAGTAATATACTCTTCTTAATAATATAATGCCACATGCTGTAGCCACATATTGTAGATAAGGAGGTTGATAAAGTAAGGATAGCTAGTCTTCTAGGGCATTAGTTTTACATCTGGTTATAGGGGAAAAGGGCTTCCCTTGTGGCTCAGCTGGTAAAGAATCCACCTGCAATGCGGGAGATCTGGGTTTGATACCTGGGTTGGGAAGATCCCCTGGAGAAGGGAAAGGCTACCCACTCCAGTATTCTGGCTTGGAGAATTCCATGGGATTGCAGAGTCAGACATGACTGGGCAACTTTCACTTCATAGGGAAAAATGGATAATTTGCTTTGTATTTAAACATGTTTATATTAATGCTAGGTTGCATTAATGGCTCCAACTCTTCACTGTCCCTGAAGCCAGCATCTTTGCCAGTGACTTTACAATTGTTTCCACTATAAAGAGGTAGTATATTTCCTCACCTCCAACTTTGGGTTTAGCCATGTGACTTAGTTTGACCAAAGGAATGTTAGTGGACTAGACATGAGCAAAGGTTTAAAAACTACATACACACTGGGGCTTACATTCCAGTTACTACTCTGCTTCCTCACTAGTCACAAGAAAAAGATGAGAGATGTGTGGATTCCAGCTGAGCTGCCCCACTCAGGTCCGGACCATTATAGGTTCTCTATTTACCTCAGAGTTCCTTAGTCCAGTCAAACTGACACACACAAAATTAACTATTATAGGATTAAAGTGCAAAATTTGGTGTCAGATAAACTTGGATTCAATTTGTTTCCCTACCACTTTTCATAAATTTCATTTTTAATTGGAGGGAAATTGTTTTAAAATGTGCTGGTTTCTGCTGTACAACACAAATCAGCCTTAATTATACATATATATCCTCCCTTGGGAACCTCCTTCCCCTACCCCCATTCCATCTCTCTAGGTCATCACAGAGTACCAGGCTGGGCTTCCTGTGTTATATAGAAACTTCTTACCAGCTATCTATTTACACATGGTAGCATATATATGTCAATGCTACTTTCTCCATTTGTCCTACTCTTTCCTTCCCCACTGTGCCCACAAGTCTGTTCTCTCAATGTGCATTTCCATTCCTTCCCTGAAAATAGGTTCACCAACACCATTTTTCTAGATTCCATGTATAACTGTTAATATCAGTCATTTCAGTTTAGTCGCTCAGTCGTGTCCGACTCTTTGAGACCCCATGAATTGCAGCATGCCAGGCCTCCCTGTCCATCACCAAATCCCGGAGTTCTCTCAAACTCACATTCATTGAGTCGGTGATGCCATCCAGCCATCTCATCCTCTGTCATCCCCTTCTCCTCCTGCCCCCAATCCCTCCCAGCATCACAGTCTTTTCCAATGAGTCAACTCTTCACATGAGGTGGCCAAAGTATTGGAATTTCAGCTTTAACATCAGTCCTTCCAAAGAATACCCATGGCTGAGCTCCTTTAGAATGGACTGGTTGGATCTCCTTGCAGTCCAAGGGACTCTCAAGAGTCTTCTCCAACACCACAGTTCAAAAGCATCGATTCTTTGGTGCTCAGCTTTCTTCACAGTCCAACTCTCACATCCATACATGACTACTGGAAAAACCATAGCCTTGACTAGATGGACCTTTGTTGGCAAAGTAATTCTCTGCTTTTTAATATGCTATTTAGGTTGGTCAAAACTTTTCTTCCAAGGAGTAAGCGTCTTTTAATTTCATGGCTGCAATCACCATCTGCAGTGATTTTGGAGCCCCCCAAAATAAAGTCTGACACTGTTTCCACTGTTTCCCCATCTATTTCCCATGAAGTAATGGGACCAGATGCCATGATCTTAGTTATCTGAATGTTGAGCTTAAAGCCAACTTTTTCACTCTCCTCTTTCACTCTCATTAAGAGGCCTTTTAGTTCCTCTTCACTTTCTGCCATAAGGGTGGTGTCATCTGCATATCTGTTAATATATTAAATACTATATTTCTTTTTCTCTTTTTGACTTACTTCACTCTGTATAACAGGCTCTAGGTTCATTCTACTCACTAGAACTGACTCAAATTGATTCTTTTTCAAGACTGATTAATATTCCATTGTATATATATACCACATCTTCTTTATCCATTCATCTGTTGATGGACATTTAGGTTGCTTCCATGTCCTTTTTAAACCATGGGAACTTCTCTAAATCACTTTAATTGTTCTTTCTCCATCTCAAAAAAGGGGCTCCATCTCTCTCATTCTGTAGCTAGAAGGAGTAAATGAGTTACTTGTGTAAACTGTTTAGCCTGAGACTGACACATAATAACTATTTCAATGAATGATTATTATCTTCACTATTTTTTGGAAAAGCATAAAATCTATACCCATGCAGTCCTGTCATCAACTTTTAATACCTGTTGAGATGTTAAACGTATACTCTGAGAGCTAGTTATTGATCCTGCAATCCCACCCCTGGGCCTGCTACTGCTGAGTCACTTCAGTCGTGTCCAACTCTGTGTGACCCCATGGACAGCAGCCAACCAGGCCCCCCCATCGCTGGGATTCTCCAGGCAAGGACACTGGAGTGGGTTGCCAGTTCTTTCTCCTCCCCTGGGCCTATATCCAGACAAAACTGTAATTTGAAAAGATATATGTACCCTGATGTCATTGCAGCACTATTTAAAATAGCCAAGACATGGAAGCAGCCTAAATATTCATCAACAGAGGAACTGAAAAATAAGAGGTAACATATATGAAATATATATATTTATATATAATATATGAAGATGTAATATATATAAAGAAGATGTGATATATATTATATATATATACACACATAATGGAAATTATTCAGCTATAAAAAAAAGAGTGAAACAAAGCCATTTGCAGCAAAAGATGGACCTAGAGATTATCATATTAAGTCAAGTAAACCAAAGAAAAAAATCATATGATATCACTTATTTATGGAATCTAAAAAAAAGAGACTAATGGATTTATTAACAAAATGGAGACGCACAGACATAGCAAACAAACTTATGGTTACCAAAGGGGATAGGACAGTGGGTGAAGAGATAAATTAGAAAGTTGGGATTAACATATGCTATTGTTTAGTCACTAAGTCATGTCTGACTCTTTGCAACCCCATGGACTGCAGGATGCCAGGCTTCCCTGTCCTTTACCATCTGCTAGAGTTTGCTCAAACTTATGTCCATTAAGTCGGTGATGCCATCCAACCATCTCATCCTCTGTTATCCCCTTCTCCTCCTGCTTTCAATCTTTTCCAGCATCAGGGTCTCATTTGATGAGTCAATTGTTTACTTCAGGTGGCCAAAGTATTGGAGCTTCAGTTTCAGGATCAGTCTGATGACTATTTGGACTTCCGATGAATATTCAGAGTTGATTTCCTTTAGGATTAACATATACAGAATACTATACATAAAATAGATAACCAACAAATACCCACTGTACAGCATAGGGAACTACACTCTGTATTTTGTAACAATCTAAACCTATAAGTGAAAAGAATCTGTATTCATATATACATAAATCTGAATCATTGTGCTGTATACCTGAAACTAACATAATATTGGAAATCAACTATACTTCAGTTTTTAACAAACTAGCCTCTGGGAAGAGGACTTGGATTTAAAGAAGACATTGTATGCTTCTAAAAATTTGATTTTTAAAAAAACCTTATGAACGTTTTATAAAAGCATTAATTATACCCCATACTAAGGCTATGAATGTATTTTTCTAGAAAACACTCTGTAATAGGAGAAACTCTAATATTTTTGCCTTCCCACATTAAGTCTATGTTGGACACTATATGATCATTCTTGAGTATTGTTTCCATGGAAGAGAGAAATTAGAAGAACACTTTGTCAAGGCCATTTTTTTTTTTATTAGCACTCCAGCCAAGAGGGGGATAAACTGTCCCCTCCTCTCCTAATCTATGTCTTCTTTAGATAATTTCTCTAAGAAACAACCAAGGCCCTTTGTCTCACTTCTGTCATAACTCTTAACTAAGGTTTGCAAAAATATATATCCAATGCCCTTGAAGATGTGATCTTTCCTCTCATATGCCAAGCACATCTATTGAATACAAAGAGACCTGATTCCTTTCCCGAAGTTGACTCAGCAAGAGCACTCAGAACTCAGTGAAGGCCCCCAGGAAGACAAGTGTTGGGAGTTAATGCTTTGCCCTTGGAAAGAAATCTCTACCTGCCTGCATTATTAGAAAATAATTCTTAGCTGGAAAAGCAATGTAAGGACCCCAGTAGCCCAATCCTCCTCCATCTTAAGAAAAGATGTTGGAACAAAATCAATGCTACTGTTACAAATAAAAGTTTTTATTCAATTGAAGGAAAATTGGAGGGTTGAATAACAAATGTTACAGTCACTGCCTGTTCCTAAAAGTGTGGTCATACAGGGCGGATTCTGATTACAGCAAGCCGTATTTATGTAATCTGACAGAAATAAGTTATTATTGACAGGGGGAGGAGAATTGATCTCAGAAAACAAGCACCAGAGACATTTTACAACTTTCCTTTCTCTTGGTTTAACATATTTGTAAGCTGCCACTCTTTATAATAATTGACAAAACAGTGCAGGCATTTTGCTTTCTTGAAAGTTGAATGCTATATCTCATGTCTAAGATGCATCAGTGACAAGTTAAATTAGGCTGTAGGACTTGTGGAGGCACTTCTCTTCTCAGCCTAATGATTTGTGTATTTAACCATTTTGTTAGAGACTCAGTCCATCAAAAAGGAAATTTGATTTTAAAAATTAATCAAGAAGAAAAGAGTAAATACAAATACAATGCTTCATGGTCAATTCAATTCAATTCTCAATCAATACCATTTTGAAACACTAACTGCATTGAAGACAATGGGACATTAATTAAGCAAGATATACACTATCATGACTCTGTGTGACCCCATGGACGGCAGCAAACCAGGCTCTGCCGTCCCTGGGATTCTCCAGGCAAGAACACTGGAGTGGGTTGCCATTTCCTTCTCCAGTGCATGAAAGTGAAAAGTGAAAGTGAAGTCGCTCAGTTGCCGACTGAAGTGACTTAGCAGCAGCAGCAGCACACCATCATGAAAAATCCAATGTAATAGACCCAGCCTATTAATTTTCTCATGGTTATATTTAGAATAATAGCAACAAATAAGTCTTTCACATTCATTGGACCTCTACACGGGCTTTCAGTACTAGATGTTATAAAATAGCCAAATCTAAACCAGACAATCAGAGATATAGTTATAAGATGATTAACTTTTAGCTTTTCGTAAGATTTTTGGAAGACTCTAGAAATTAGTCTTCCCCTACATTTTCTTAATAAATACTTTAAAATCATCTCATCTACTAATAGTGAAGGTTTCTCGACCTTTCTATGTCTAAAGTGTCAAATTCATTGCTGGTTTAATCATTCATTGTTCTGCTCTGATTCTGCTATCTGACCATGCACACATACATTCAATCTGACTTTAATTTGTGCACTTATTCAATGCTCATGCTTGTGCCAGAATGTGCCTTTCCACTTTCTACATCAACCTTGTCACTTAGTGGATGAAAGATTGCAGAAGGTAAAAAAGGCCTCATTATTTTGTGAACCCATTTCATGGCAGGCATGCCACTAACCACATAGCATATGTTATTTTTTAAAATATAAATTTATTTATTTTAATTGGAGGTTAATTACTTTACAATATTGTATTGGTTTTCCCATACATCTTATCACCACCTAATTCTTACAGAACTGTTATGGAAGTATTATTACCTCTATTTAAAAAATGAAGTAATTGAGATTTTAAAGTGGCAAGATAATTTGCTCCAAGTCATAAAGGAGCAATTGGTGGGGTTCAGTCTCAAGTCAAAATCTCCAGACTATGAAAACTTACCCGCTTTATTATGATGGACCACTTGGAGAGGTAAGGAGTTAGGTGCATTAATTGCAGAGGTAAGGAGTTAGGTGCATTAATTAACTTAGTGCCTAAGGTAACACTAGATGCTTAGTAAATATGGTTTTTGATGGCTGTTAATAATAATGAAAACTAGTAGATATCACTGCAGATCGTGACTCAGCCACGAAATTAAAAGATGTTTGTTCCTTGGAAGAAAAGTTATGACCAACCTAGATAGCATAATAAAAAGCAAAGACATCACTTTGCCAAAAAAGTTATGTCTAGTCAATGCTATGGTTTTTGCAGTAGTCATATATGGATGTAAGAGTTGGACTATAAAGCAAGCTGAGTGCCGAAGAATTGATGCTTTTGAACTGCGGTGTTGGAGAAAACTCTTGAGAGTCCCTTAGACAGCAAGAAGATCCAACCAGTCCATCCTAAAGGAGATCAGTCCTGGGTGTTCATTGGAAGGACTGATGCTGAAGCTGAAACTCCAATACTTTGGCCACCTGATGTGAAGAATTGACTCATTTGAAAAGACCCTGATTCTATGAAAGATTGAAGGCAGGAGGAGGAGAGGATGATAAAGGATGGGATGGTTGGATGGCATCCCGACTCAATGAACATGAGTCTGAGTAAACTCCAGGAGTTGGCTATGGACAGGGAATCATGGTGTGCTTCAGACCATGGGGTCGCAGAGTCAGACACGACTGAGAAACTGAACTGAACTGAATAGATATCAATTCTTATTTGTGCCCAGCTTACAGAGGTAAAAGACATATCAGAATGAAATAGCTAATAAGTGGGAGAGTTTGGACTTGAACTCTGAGCTGTCTAACTCTGAAAACTATATCTTAAATTATTGTGATATAGTACTCTGCTAAAACTTAGCAGTATAGGTCAACATCTCCAGATGAAAGACTGATGGGAAGGCCAACATGCTTCACCAATGAGCTTTATTTTTATTTTTCTTTTTTTAATACAAATTTATTTATTTTAATTGGAGTTAATTACTTTACAATATTGTATTGGTTTTGCCATACATCAAAATGAGTATTAATCATCTTTCCCCTGGGATCTGTATATTTCATAATGAAACTGGACCTACACTCCCAAAGACTTCGGTTTTTAGTGAATGTAAAGGTTGCTAGTGCTGCTCACATCCTGCTGTTGTTCACAACCCACTTAGGTTGATGCTGATTAACACTTGATATCCTGTGGGTGCTCTGTCAGAACTACCAACTGACTTACAAATACAGAAATTTCTACTATTTTGTGATTTTTCTCTATTCACAAACACATTTTGGTCACATTTTAACCACTCATTCTTTAGCCTCTGCTTGCAATAATTACTCCTTCTTACATGTAGGACCTCTTTCCCCCCTCTCTGGCTATCTCTTATGTTGGTCAGCTCATCATGGTCACACAGAGGCTGTCATTGATATCACTTTTAGTATCAAAAGGGTCATTCAGGGGCAATAAAAGTATAAATGAAAGATCACGTGCCATTTTCATAAAGGAAGAAAAATATAATTTAAAACATGTTTATGAAGTAAACTAACCTTTTAAACATCTATGTATCTTTTGGACTAGGACAGTATAAAGATATTGTATGTCTATGGGCATCTGTGTACATTTAAATTAAACTTGAGCTGTGAAATCTGACCTCTCTACCTCTCTGCCAAGGAGAAAATGTGATAAAGAAAAACACTAAGATCTGAATTTCTTTTCTCTTCTCTACATCTCACAATTTGACAGAATTGCTAATAATGAGTGAAATGTCTAAAGAAGTTGCTTCTGAAATGAAGAAAAGCAGAGTCTGTATGATCCACGCAGTGAATAATTATCTCTCAAAGAATCAGATGTGCAATGTGCTGCCTAATTATATGAAACGATAAATTGAGATAAACACTGTAGTCACAAAAAATACCCGGAAGATATCTGACAATGTCCCAGAAATATATTTCAAATCCAAATGTTGCTGATTCTTAAAGCAGAAGAAACAGAAGGAAAGAAATCAATCTTTGAGTCCCCTTGTAAGTCATGAAATCAAACACGGTGGACAAAAGACTGCTCTTGCCTTGGTTGTAACACCAGCTGTCTGAAGGTGCTGTTATAATTATCACTAGCCCTGTTTGTTCCAAGGTTGTTTTGTGCTTACATGTGATCATATATGGACATATTCCCCTGAGAACTGCAGTTAATGTGTTTTCTTTCTCTAGCTACATAGATGATATTAAGAAAGTATTAATATGCTGTGTTCCCTGCTAGAATCAAAAGAATAGCAGAGCATTGAGACTAGTGGTAGAAAATTTAAATAACTAAAGGGAGAGTTTTGGAGTCTGAGACACAAAGCTCCCTGATTAAGCACTGACTTAAGAGCATACCCTAGGCAAATAATACTTGTAGGAATGGTCAGAATTTCTGCAGAATGGACATTGCTGTAGTAGGCTAACCCATGAGAGCTCTGATATCCAAAGACTAAAAGCAGTTCTGAGATTAAGGACAAACTGCATTAGATTCTTTAGCACCTTCTAGGGAATTTTAAAACATATTTATACTTAAAATTCAGCCCAGATCAATTATATAATAGATTTTGAAGTGCTACTCATATATGGTTTTTTAAAAAACTGTCTAATGTAGAGCCAAAATCATGAACTGTTGGATGAAAGTCTACAATAAAAAGAAGCAATAATTCTTAATTCTTTTTGACCTTCTGATGAAAGTCATAGATTATTCATGTTACAAGACCAATTAACATAGGTAGATATATGGATAGATAGAACTAAAATTCATGAATACTATGAAAGATAACTCATAGACCTTGTAGGAGTCAATGAGCCTCATACTAATAACCACTGTTAGAGTTCTAGCAAAGCTAGAGGCTCAGGTGACATAATTAACTCATCAGACTATGTTCTTATCATTTATTTCCTCTGTTAAAGACACTGGCCTGGAAACGCTTGGAGTAGAGTTGAAAAAAAAAATGTATATAGCAGATGTTTAAAAGGGTTTACAATCTACTATGGGCCATAGGACATGCACATAAATACTTCACGACAAGAGCCAGATGTTTAGCACAGATTAGATCTGCTCCAGTAGTTTAAAATACAAGCAATTTATTCCATCTGGGAAAATGAGGGAGAATTCCATCAAGATGGAATGATCATCTCAGAGAGGAAATGCCAAAGGCACTGGAGTTACAGATTTCCTTCACTGTAAAGACTCTTCTCCAGAGAGGCCTGCTGACTCAAGGTGGGAAAGAGATCTGGCAGGGTTAACACTTTCTGCCTTTCAGACAAATGCAATTTTGCATGATTATATTGTTTGTAGGTTTTGGGTAAACTATATTTTTCAATATACCACTTCAACTTAAAAAATTAATTGGAGGAAAATTGCTTTACAATGCTGTGTTCATTTCTGCCATACAACAACATGAATCAGCCATAAGTGTGTGTGTGTGTGTGTGTGTGTGTGTGTGTGTATTTCCCCTCCCTCTAAGATCTCCCTTCCCACCTACCCCATCGTACACCTCTATGTTGCCACAGAGTACTGGGTTGAGCTCATTTGCACTTTCTTCCTCACCTTACCCATCACCAAAAATAAACAAAAATTCATGATCACATGTCTATGCATTTTTGAAACAAAATGATAGCTAGTATTGATAGACAGTTTTTATTTATTTTTTTGGTCCTAAATCTAAATCTTTTCAATCAAAGCATAAATTTGACAGTTCACTCACAGTATGCCACAATCTAACATAAGCAGAAGACATTAACAAGATGTGGCAAGAATACATAGAAGAACTGTACAAAAAGGTCTTAATGACCCAGACTATCACAATGGTGTGGTCACTCATCTAGAGCCAGACTTCCTGGAGCCTGAAGTCCAGTGAGCCTTAGGAAGCATTACTACGAACAAAGCTAGTGGAAGTGATGGAATTCAAGGTGAGCTATTTCAAATCCTAAAATATGATGCTGTGAAAGTGCTGTACTCAATATGCCAGCAAATCTGAAAAAACTCAGAAATGTCCACAGGACTGGAAAATGTCCGTTTTCATTCCAATCCCAAAGAAGGGCAACACCAAAAGATGTTCAAAATTTTGTACTACTGTGCTCATTTCACATGCTAGCAAGTTAATGCTCAAAATCCCTCAAGCTAGGCCTCAGCAATCTGTGAACTGAGAACTTCCAGATGTACAAGCTAGATTTAGGAAAGGCAGTGGAACCAGACATCAAATTGCCAGCATCTGTTGGATTATATAAAAAGCAAGGGAATTCCAGAAAAAGATCTATTTCTGCTTCCTTGACTACACCAAAGCTTTTGACTGTGTGGATCACTACAAACTGTGGAAAATTCTAAAAAAGATGGGAATACAAGACCACCTTACCTGAATCCTGAGAAACCTGTATTCAGGTCAAGTAGTAACAGTTAGAACTGGATATGGAACAACTAGCTGATTCAAAATAGAGAAAGGAGTACATCAAGGCTGTACTTTGTCACCTTGCTTATTCAACTTCTATGCAGAGTACATCATGCAAAATGCACAGCTGGATGACTCACAAGCTGGAATCAAGATTGCTGGGAAAAATATTAATAGCTTCAGAAACACAGATGATACCACTCTAATGGCAGAAAGTAAAGAGGAACTGAAGAGCTTCTTGATGAAGGTGAAAGAAGAGAGTGAAAAAGCGGGCTTAAAACTCAACATTCAGAAAACTAAGATCATGGCATCTGGTCCCATCACTTCATGGCAAATACTTGGTGAGAAAAAGAAAACAGTGGCAGATTTTATTTTCTTGGGCTCCAAAATCACTGCAAATGGTGACTGCAGCCATGAAATTAAAAGACAGTTGCTCTTTGGAAGAAAAGCCATGACAAACATATATAGTGTATTAAAAAGCAGAGACATTACTTTCCTGGCAAATATCCATATAATTCAAGCTATGCTTTCCCCAGACATGTACGGATTGAGAGTAGGGCCATAAAGAAGGCTGGGCACTGAAGAAATGATGTTTTCAAACTGTGATGCTGGAGAAGACTTTTGAGAGTCCCTGGACAGCAATGAGATCAAAGCAGTCAATCTTAAAGGAAATCAACCCTGAATATTCATTGGAAAGGCTGATATCAAAGATGAAGTTACAATTCTTTGGCCACCTGATGGGAAGAGCTAGCTCATTAGAAAAGACCCCGATGCTAGAAAAGATTGAGGACAGGAGGATAAATGGGTGACAGAGAATAAGATGGTTGGATGTCATCACTGAATCAATGAGTTTGAGCTAATGGAAATAGTGAAGGACAGGGGAGCCTGATGTGCTGCTGTCCATGGGGTTGCAAAGAGTTGGACACAAGGTGGCAAATGAAAAACAACAGTACCAGGTAAAACTGTTGGCTCCTATCTCTTCCAGTCTAACACTATAGGTATGAAGTATTGACAGTACTTCTAAATGTGGTTACATTTTTTCATAAGTGTCCCTTAGAAAATGAAATAGTCCTAGCATTTTTTTGTATTTAAATGCTTTTGCATTTCATTCAAAGAAATGAGTTTTCTGTTTTAATTTCATCTCATTTCCATTTAATTAAAATCTAGCTCATTTTGTCATTGAACACTGTCTTAATTGCTAAAATTTTACTAAATCACTCAATATGATTAAAACTTGGACAAGATTTTTTCAAGCTATGAATAAATTTGCATCCAATGCTGATTTTCAAATCTATAGTTTCCCTTCTCAATTCCTTAAGTGAATATTAATGCTTCATATTTCTCAAAGTATATATTCATATATTATTTCACATAATTTTTGTAATAATTCTGTAAGGCAAGTAAATAAAGTCTCATTATCTGTATTTTACGAACAGAAAACAGATTCAGACTTACCTGAATTACAGGAGGTTTGGCACCAAATTAGAGTTAGAGCTAGATCTTTGGTTTACTAGTCCAGTGCATTTTAAATGTATTGTTCTTTCTTTCTTTGCAGCCATTTTGTTAAGGAAACTATGCAAATTTATCCTTTCTCAACACTGCAAAAAGTTAATTTGGTTGCCATATATATATATTAGGAGATTAAAGCTGAATTCTAATGCCTATCTTGTAACAATCACTGTGGATATATTAATAATTACCAACATTATTTCTGATCTTCATCTTAACACTATATTTTACAGAAGAAAAATGAAGCTCACAGTGTTAAGTAACTTGCTCAAGCAACAAAACCTGCTAAATTTCTGTCCTGCTTGTTTCTCTCTTAGGTTATGCCTGATTTGGCAAATTCATCTAATCTAAGTCTTTACTCTAGAACCCATGGCTAGAGATCTTACCAAATCCCCTCCCCCCCAAATATCCTCTACAACATTATTATTGCTGTCATTGTCAAGAGAAATACTTATTTATCAATAATACCTAGAAAACTCTTCCTTAGACACTAAACATAAAGATATATGAGTGTATTGTTTGCCCTCCAGAGATTTAGCATCCATTAGGGGATATAGTGCATATATAACAAGATAAAAATAAAACAACAAAACAATAGAGGGTTGCATTCCCCGGGTATAATATAAAAGTTTCCAGTAAGGTAATATAATCTCTCAGAAAAGAGACAACGTTTAAGAAAAGATGAAATTCAGATAAGCAGAGAGGAACGAGAAGAAATTACATGTAGGAGCAATTCTAAAAAGATTTATGAAGTCAGGAAGTATAGTATCTTCAGTGGATCCTAAGATGATTCCTTTGGTTGATTTATCAGTTAGGATTGGATACAGCTGAAAGTCACTGAAACTTCGATTTATAGTGGCTTAAACAAACAAGGGTTTGCTTTTCTTATATAATAAGCTGTAATCATTAGAAGGTGTTTGCTGGTACTGCTTCAGTTGCTCAATGATTCTGTCATTTAGCATCTTAGCTTTCATTATTTATGTCTGTGGCATCACGTGAAAGTTGCTGCCATTTGATATATCTGTTCTTATTTGAGGCAAGAAAAATGTGGTGAGAGGAAAAACACCAGTGGCATCTGCCCTTTTCCTTTGGGGGAGACTGGGAACCAGGGAACCAGATTGCTGTGGTTGATTTAGATCACAGAAGTACATTACTATTCTAGTTAAAGTCAAGATGTTAACAGTAATGAAAAAGGGGAAATTAATGACTATGCTAATAAGTTGGGGCTTCCCTGGTGGCTCAGTGATATAGAACCCACCTGCAATGTAGGCACAGGTGCAATCCCTGAATTGGGAAGATCCTCTGGAGAAGGAAATGGCAACTCATTCCAATATTCTTACCTGGGAAATCCCATAGAGAGAGGAGCCTGATGGGCTACAATCCATGGGATCACAAAACAGTCAGACGTGACTTACTAACTAAACAGTATAATAAAACATGTTAATAACAGTGCCTGTAGCATTAGATTATCAATGGTAGAAATGCAGTCAAATCCCTCAGTGGGATTTTGTTTGTTTGTTTTTTTTTTTTCCTCCAGAAAATCATGAAAAAGTAGAAAACCCAAGCAACAGTTTCAACAGAGCATATTTGGAGTTCCTGAGGAACTGGGATGTTCATAGGGGTACATAGCATCCTTTTCACAAAGCAGCAGCTCTAGTGATTGGAACATCTTTTAGTTCCTCCAGTAGTCAGTTACTTGTTACTTCCTACTTATGAATTCCATCCATTTTCTTATTTCCATCTTTTCTTCTATTACTTTTTTTTTTCTCTATTATTATGAACCTTTCTGTCTTGAACTCCAATCTGACTAGAGTTGCCAGATGAAATATAGGACAGTCAGTGAAATTTAATTCTAATAAACATTCATTATATTTTTGTATAAACATGGCCCATGCAATATTTGTGATATACTAAACAGCTAAACAATGCTGTTATCCATCTGAAATTCAAATTTAATTGGGAGTTCTGTATTTTCATGTGCCTAAATCCAATAGTTAAAGCTGATCTATTTGGCTAATCATCAGTAAAGATAATCTTTGGAGGTCTATCATTCCACCAGATAGACCTCTGACCAGCACACAGGTAGAAACCTCTGCCTTAGAAATCTAAGGCCCTGTCATCTTAGATCTCTATGGTAGGCTCATGTGGACAATGCATGGAAACAAATACTTAAGGAATTTCTTGATTCTTCAGCCTAGTCAAGCACTCTGTGGGAATAGAATTCCCAGAGGATTGGGTCTTGTTCAACAAAAAAGCATTTTTATATGCTATGCAGTTTCTTTCATATAGCAGACATACATGCTTGTTCAGATATGCTGGTTTCCTTCAGTCTCTTTCATATTTGTTTATATCAAAGATTTCATGGCATCTATTTTTCTAAGACCAAAATAAGCTTATTTTCCAGCAGGCATTTGTTGACCTCTACCATGGGTAGAGTGTGCATAGAATAAAATGTCTTCTTTTGCACACAGTTTCCTCTAATTTATCTCCATTTGTTTAAATACTGTCTTTTGTTAGGTTTTATCTCCTTTTCTGAGAGATCCAACAAGTATACAATATCGTCTCTGCACAAAGAATACATGGTAGATGTTGCACTGGACAGTAGAAGAATAAGGCCTAATCACTAAGCTCAAGGAACCCTAAAATCTATCCTATTTCAATTTGATAATCTAATCGTACAATCTAATTTTCTAATCTTGTCATTCCCCATTCTGTTTCCATTTTCCCCTTTCATCTAGAATAGATTTAAACAGTCTCAGGTCTCAAAAATATCTAATGTATGAAAGAAAAATCTTAAAGTTCAGCTCAGTTCAGTTCAGTCACTCAGTCATGTCCATCTTTTTGTGATCCCATGGACTGCAGCACTCCAGGCCTCCTGTTCATCACCAACTCCCAGAGTACACTCAAACTCATGTCCATTGAGTCAGTGATGCCATCCAAACATCTCATCCTCTGTCGTCCCCTTCTACTCTTGCCTTCAATATTTCCCAGCATCAGTGTCTTTTCAAATGAGTCAGTTCTTCACATCTGGTGGCCAAAGTATTGGAGTTTCAGCTTCAGCATCAGTCTTACCAATGAACACTTAGGACTGATTTCCTTTAGGATGGACTGGTTGGATCTCCTTGCTGTCTAAGGGACTCTCAAGAATCTTCTCCAACACCACAGTTCAAAAGCATCAATTCTTTGACACTCAGCTTTCTGTATAGTCCAACTCTCACATCCATGCATGACTACTGGAAAAACCAGAGCCTTGACTAGATGGACCTTTGTTGGCAAAGTAATGTCTCTGCTTTTTAATATGCTGGCTAGGTTAGTCATAACTTTTCTTCCACGGAGTTGGACGTTTTAATTTCAAGGCTGCAGTCACAATCTGCAGTGATTTTGGAGCCCCTCAAAATAAAGTCTGCCACTGTCTCCACTGTTTCCCCATCTATTTGTCACGAAGTGATGGGACTGGATGCCATGATCTTCGTTTTCTGAATGTTGAGCTTTAAGCCAACTTTTTCACTCTCCTCTTTCACTTTCATCAAGAGGCTTTTTAGTTCCTCTTCACTTTCTGCCATAATGGTGGTGTCATCTGCATATCTGAGGTTAATGATATTTCTCCAGGCAATTTGATTCCAGCTTGTGCTTTACCAGGTGAGCATTTCTCATGATGTACTCTGCATATAAGTTAAATAAGCAGGGTGACAATATACAGCCTTGACGTACTCCTTTTCCTGTTTGGAACCAGTCTGTTGTTCCATGTCCAGTTCTAACTGTTGCTTCCTGACCTGCATACAGATTTCTCAAGAGGCAGGTCAGGTGGTCTGGTATTCCCATCTCCTTCACAATTTTCCACAGTTTATTGTGATGCACACAGTCAAAGGCTTTGGTACAGCCAATAAAGCAGAAATAGATGTTTTTCTGGAACTCTCTTGCTTTTTCTATGATCCAGCAGATGTTGGCAACTTGATCTCTGGTTCCTTTGCCTTTTCTAAAACCATCTTGAACATCTGGAAGTTTACGGTTCATGTATTGCTGAAGCCTGGCTTGGAGAATTTTGAGCATTACTTTACTAGTGTAAGAGATGAGTACAATTGTGCGATAGTTTGAGCATTCTTGGCATTGCCTTTCTTTGGGATTGGAATGAAACCTGACCTTTTCCAGTCCTGTGGCCACTGCTGAGTTTTCCAAATTTGCTGGCATATTGAGTGCAGCACTTTCACAGCATCATCTTTCAGGATTTGAAATAGCTCTGCTGAAATTCCATCACATCCACTAGCTTTGTTCTTAGTGTTGTTTCCAAGTCCCATTTGACTTCACATTCCAGGATGTCTGGCTCTATGTGAGTGATCACACCATTATGATTATCTGGGTCATGAAGATCTTTTTTGTATAGTTCTTTTGTGTATTCTTGCCACCTCTTCTTAATATCTTCTGCTTCTATTAGGTTCATACCATTTCTGTCCTTTACTGAGCCCATCTTTGCATGAAATGTTCCCTTGTTATCTCTAATTTTCTTAAAGAGGTCTCTAGTCTTTCCCATACTATTGTTTTCCTCTATTTCTTTGCACTGATCACTGAGGAAGGCTTTCTTATCTCTCCTTGCTATTCTTTGGAACTCTGCATTCAAATGTATATATCTTTCCTTCTCTCCTTTGCTTTTCACTTCTCTTCTTTTCGCAGCTATTTGTAAGGCCTCCTCAGACAGCCATTTTGCTTTTTTGCATTCCTTTTTCTTGGGGATGATCTTGTTCCCTGTCTCCTGTACAATGTCACGAACCTCCGTCCATAGTTCATCAGGCATTCTATCAGATCTAGTCCCTTAAATCTATTTCTCACTTCCACTGTATAAGCATAAGGGATATGATTTAGGTCATAATCTCATTTATGACATGCCTTCCAGACTAGATCATCTTTTACTCATGTTCTTTTTCGTGCTCATTGTGTGCGTCATCTCTCTTTTTGCTTTGGAACTGCTGATACCAATGATACTTGTACACCCAAAGCTAAAAGTCATGTACTGCTCCTTGCTCCTACAGAATTATAATCACAGAATCAAAGAATAATGGTGGGTGCTACAAGGAGGTCTACTCATCCTATGCTCTGTGCATTACAAAAGTTCCCCTTCAGTCTCTCAGACAGGATTGTTAAACCTGTGTCAGCACCGTATCATGAACCTGTCAGGTCTGGAAATATTAATCAAATTACAATAAATCATTTCTTGTGGTGGGCTGACATTTTCCTTTTTCTAATAGTTACACATTCATCCTCAGACTGTGTGCAATCTTTCTGTCCAATATAAGTCCTCTTACACTGAAGATGCTCATCAGTCTTCTTGATTGGGACTCCTCTACTTCTCTCTTTATTTGACTTTTGTTATATCACAATGTCCAGATTCTTCCCTATCCTGGTCACTCTTCAAAATGACCTTCAAGCTTATTTATTGTGGCCCCAACTATAGACTATAAGACGGTGTATCACCACATACTTTGCTATAGGAGTGTCACCTTGCTATCACAACTCTTACGATTGGTTATAATGAGGAAATTAATGAGTCTAGTTTTTCCTATATGCCAGCATGATATAGAGGAGGGAAAATGGCTTCTAGAACTAGTTTGATCTGCATTAGTATTTCAACTCTGGTGTTTATCTTCTTGAGACCATGCACACATTTCTTTACCATTTATAATTTTAGTTTCTTCTGCTGTAAAATGGAAGTATTAAGGATAAGAATACTTATTTCATCTAAGAAAAAATAAAAGTATGCTAAGAGCCTTGAGAAGCAATAAATTGGGACTTTGTAAATAATTCTTGCTTCCACCATTTTTCCTCAGTTTGGGGAGCACAGAATAAAATACCCATAGAACATCAAGGGAAAAAAATCCCTAGCTTCTCCTATATTTCTGATCTTGATACCAAAGTTTATGGTTAGTGGTTTTCTGCTCTTTCAGCTGATTTTCAGAGCCTTAAAAGGCATGTTTGTGGGTCTAGAGGTACCCCATGATTGTTTCCCCACTTCTTATTCATGACCACTAATGCAGAGTGCCTCATTTCACCTGGATGCAGATACTGTCTAGTTCTGTGGAAAATCACAGAAGGAATTACTTTCTATAGCTCATTTCTCTACTTCCCCCCATATGATTGTTCTCCATAGGCATTAAGCACAAGGAAGAAGGATGAATGTCATTTCCCCTCTTACTTGATGAAACAGTATATGCTGCTGCCATGAGAAATGATCACTACAGGTAATAGAGGCAGTGTACCAGTAACTAAGTAATAATGGGCTGACAGACTCAGCTTTTCAAATGACTGTGAGAGCCACCCTGGTTGTTTTCTTAAAGGAGGTGAGATGTAAATACTCTAGCACTTGTTTCGCATATCTGTGCTAAATCCAATCCATTTTTAAACTCAAGCCATTTCTTGTATATTTTCATGAATCAAAGTTTCATTCTTTCCAGAGATAACATAGCTTTAAATAATTGTGCATTATGTAAAAGGGAAGCCCTATTATTCTTTGCAGGCCATTGTAGAGCATGATGAAAATTATTCCAGAGCTTGTGTTAAAGAAACAATATCTGAAATGGGCCTAAATTCCCTTGTAATGAAATTTGCAAGCTATAGTTTTATAATATCAGTGAAATTTATTTGCTCTCCATCATCTCTTCTGCTGGGGAACAATGTAGAACTCCCTCTTCCAATTCAGAACAGATCTTGCTTACACTATGCCAGAATGGAAAGAGTTTGAGGGCTGTGGTAGCCCCATGGTGACTCTGGGACATGTGCCAAAGCTGTGCCTGGCATGGTGCTATGACAACACCCTGTTCACTTGGGATTCAGGAAACAGGAGTAGGAAGATGCATTTACCCTCAGGCTGTTCCTTTGTGACACTAGTACAGTTAGTCAATAAAGTAAAAAATGTAGCCCTGCTGCTAACTTGGCAACAGGTCACCTAAGCCCCTGTCACATTAGACCTGGACCTGGAAGATACTTAAAACTTTCATATGAACTATTGGGCACAGGAGGCTATTTTCTGACTGAATATATTGTCCCAGTGACTTGAGTGCCTTGGTAATGTTCAATTTAAAATTATGGACAGCCTGCTTTACACCACATGCATATTTTCTCTTGCCTGTTTTAACTTCTAGGTATGAGGCAGAATAGGTTATGGACAGAATTATGTCTGAATCTTGACTCTAATTTTGCCACTGAAGGTCTACAGGCAACTTGCTTAATCTGTCTGAACATAATTTTCTTAATCTGTAGCATGGACAACATGGACATAGTGGTGTCTTTAGATACCTTCTCTTAGGTTTTGAGGATAATATATATATTATATATAACAATATGTATATATAGAATGTCAATATAAAAAATATTTGTAGAAATTTATAACATGCATATATATGTATATGTAAGTATACATATATATATGCAAAAGGTATAACAATATGCTTAGCACATACAAGGTACTCAATAAATTTTAATTCTCTTTCACATTCCCTTCTCAGATATTCATAAATGAATTATAGTAAAGTCATATCATATGTGCAACTTATTTAACTGACTTCAGCTATATGCTCTCAGAAGAAGGAAAGGAATAGGGAGAGAGACTGTCATGTAAAAGTTTTCATTTTATTTTTTTTAATACAAGGCAAAAACATGCACCACTGAAAATACTTGATTTCCCATTTTCTCTAGCAGCAATGGAATGGCCATGTTCTGTTCAAAACAATCTGAAAAAATCCTTGAGGAGAGCATCTACATAGCCTCCCTGGAGAAGGTACTTTTCCTCTTTACCTTTTTGCCTTTCTTTTTTTATTAAAAAAATTTTTTTTCCTTTTTAAATTTAATTTTATTTTTTTACTTTATGATACTGTATTGGTTTTGCCATACCCTTTCTTCCTTTTCTGCCTAGGTGTCAATGTAAGGCCTGAGCCCATGTCACCTTTAAACCACACAGCTCTAAGAATGAGGACAAAGGCCAATGTGTTAAGGACAGTGGAGTGAAGAGTTAAAGACCAGGTCTCTGGCTGTGTGGGTAAACCCTGCAAAACCAGCTTTAAACTGTCTATGGAGTTCTTCTTATTGCAATGAGAAAATCAGTTTACATTTGCTTGCACTACTGAAATATCTGCCTTGTGATGTTATTCTCAGTTGAGGCAAACACAGTTCTAACAGAAATAATAGACGATTCCACCTGCCAGTCCTTTCAGTGACTGTTTGCTCTGCATGAGATAGATCTGACTTTGCCTTTCAAAGTATATGCATCTCACTGGATTGCTGTGAGTTTAGCTCTTAGGGTTTCATATTTTTCATACAGCTTGACCCCTAACACAAGCCATAGTTTCTGGGGTGCTCATTGGAGAGCATAATGTGTTCTGATACTGGAGGAAAGTCTGCTTGTGTTGGACTTGCTGAGCAGTGCAAGCTGCCTTCCCAAGGGAATTTTCATAGATAGTTATCTCCATGGGGAATTCTGGCCTCATGCCTGAGCCTAGACCTAACTCTTGGATAGGAAGTGGAAACAGTGTGCCCAGCTGGGGAGCTGAGTTGACAGTGGCTGGAAGCAGAGAACAAAGCTGAGGGGTCTGTGTGGATGTATACATGCTTATCTGAATTTATCCAACCCTAAATATGTTATTCCAAAATACTACACTAAAGTGAATTTTTCTTACAAGAAAAAAGAAAAAGTAGAAGATATACTCTAATAAACTAAAAAAGTCAGTCATGTTCTTTTATGTATTAACATAAAATGTAAACATTTTCAGAAGGTAGAGCCTGTGATTATATAATAATGTATCCTGAAATAAACAAAAACTGTGACCATAAATGCCCAGTGGTACTGCAGAAAGCATTAGTATATAATTTTTAACAGTGCTGTTCTCCACCTTCTGCATTGTAAGAATCCCTGATTAGTTCACTATATATACACAGAATCTTTATACTCAAAGCGTTGGAAAAATTTCACTCTTCTAAACCTGAAATTTCTTTACATTCTTAAAAAAATATTTATTGAAAATGATGTCTCCATATAGCTGCTTCTTCTAAATCAATGTTTTTCAGATGGCAAGTTGATCCATATTGGTGGGGTGAGGGAAGATGCAGTGCTCAGTTGTGTCCGACTCTTTGCCAACCCAAGAACTGTAGTCCATCAGGGTCCTCTGTCCACAGGATTTCCCAGGCAAGAATACTTGAGTTGGGTGCCACTTCCCATCCCACGGCATCCTTCCCATCCAGGGATCGAACCTGTGTCTCCTGCATTGGCAGGGAGATCCTTTACCACTGCACCAGCTTGGAAGTCCGTCCTCATTTAAACATGGAGCATTCAGGTGGCTGTGATTCTTATTTAAGAATTAAATAGACTATAAAATCACAGGTACCAATAATGAGTATTTTTTTGTGATTTTTATTCTGATATTATGTATATGTTTAGTGAATCACAGTGTTAAGTGTGTTCCTAACTGTAGATTTCCCTCAAGGTTTGAAAGCCACACTGTTCCAAAGGGATCAATTCACATCCAGATATAAAGCACCCCTTAGAGGTGGTGCCCTGCCAAATGACCAAGTTGGTTCAGTGGTGTCTGACTCTTTGTGACCCCATGGACCATAGCCCGCCAGCCTCCTCTGTCCATGGGAGCAAGAATACTGGAGTAGGTTGCCATTTCCTCCTCCAGGGGACATTCCTGCCCCAGGGATCAAACCCAAGTCTCTTACGTCTCCTGCATTGGCAGGTGGAGTAGTATAGTAATTTGGAGCTGTCCAAACACAGAGGATGTTTCAGGAAGCAAGGGGTGTCAAGGATACTATGAGAGCATCTAGCATCTGATTCTACCCAGAGCAGCTGGGATTGCATACAGCCTGGAAATTACTATGAACATGAACAGCTGTTATCTAGAATGTCAGACCTAAAGCCTGCTTACTCTTTGGCTCTTCCCTTTTAGTCATCTCAGAATAAGTTGTTAGCTAGGGAGAGAGAGAGATCAGGCTCTGTATCTGCTTACTATCTGGGAAACATTTGTTATTTTGTATCCATTTATGAATCATAGCTGGTAAAGAATCCACCTGCAATGCAGGAGACCCCAGTTTGATTCCTGGGTTGGGAAGATCCCCTGGAGAAGGGATAGGCTACCCACTCCAGTATTCTTGGGCTCCCCTGGTGCCTCAGCTGGTAAAGAATCTGCCTGCAATGTGGGAGACCTGGGTTTGATTCCTGGGTTGGGAAGATCCCCTGGAGAAGGGAACAGCTACCCATGCCAGTATTCTGGCCTGGAGAATTCCATGGGCTGTGTAGTCCATGGTGTCTCAAAGAGTCAGACAGACTGAGCGACTTTCACTTTCACTTTTCATGAATCACAGAGAACCACTACTTGCACATTGGATTTGATTCATTTGGAGCCTCAACACTCAACACTTTTAACACGACATTGAAATTCATTCAAAAATCTTGAAGTTAAATTTATAAGAGCATTAAAAGCTAAAATAAAATAAGTAAATTAAGCTTAAACAAAAGCTCCAATTCTATTAGATAAGGAAAAAGATTCCTAACACTGAGGCCTGGTACCTAGGCTTCAGGGCTTAGTCCAGAATTGTAATTCTATGATTTTTTAAACATAGGCTATATCATGAAAACATAATATTGAATATAATGCTAACTCATAATTATAAGTGGATGGAAAAAGTAAGCCATTTAAACTGACGACGTGGTAACTCATTCCTCAAATTTCCATCAGAGAGTAATTCAGGACCCTGCTGTCACATATGGGACACTTAGTAACTGTGCTGAATTAATAATAGTACATTATCACATGTAGTGTAAAACTGTTTTCCACCCAAAACACCCCAAACATATTACTGCCTCTAATGCTAAGTTAGCATATCATGTCATAGTATGGCTTATTTTTAAAAGAACACTGAAGTACATTTTTGGATTAAACCATGAAGTCTAGATACATCATCTTGAAGACAATGTTAGGATTCTATTTTGTTACAGAATAAGAATGGTTCAAATTTACCTCTGATAATTTATTTTACTTTTCTTGATTTTATAAATTTTGTCTGGACCTGTTAAATAATTTGTGAATAATTATTCTATGAGGTAGTATTCAATGTATTACAGTTAGGATCAGAATGTCTGCCTTTTTCCCTGAGCACTGCTGCAGTCTTCCTCACTGTCTTTGAGACAGATGCTTTTTGGGGGTTCTGTTTCCTCCTCTGTAAATTAATGTTATTCTTTAAGTTAATGTGATTCTTTAAAGCAAAGTTTTTAATTTTTGGCTCAAAAAACTTACTAACAAGAGAAAAAGTTCATTTTATCATATTAGTGATTGAGACAAAATAGGGATTTCATAGCCAAGTGCAAATCATAAGTGTTTTTTTAATTAAGATGAATTCTGAAGGAGATCAGCCCTGGGATTTCTTTGGAAGGAATGATGCTAAAGCTGAAACTCCAGTACTTTGGCCACCTCATGAGAAGAGTTGACTCATTGGAAAAGACTCTGATGCTGGGAGGGACTCGGGGCAAAAGGAGAAGGGGACGACCGAGGATGAGATGGCTGGATGGCATCATGGACTCGATGGATGTGAGTCTGAGTGAACTCCAGGAGTTGGTGATGGACAGGGAGGCCTGGCGTGCTGCAATTCATGGGGTCGCAAAGAGTCGGACATGACTGAGTGAATGAACTGAACTGAACTGAACTGATTGAGCTTTAAGCCTATGATTTGATGAGTTTTGATAAAAGTAAACACTGATATAACCAACACCTCTATACTCAAGGTTTAGGATATTCTCATAATTCTCAGAAATTTTCCTCTTTGTCGCTTCTGGTCAATTCCTGCAACCTATGGGCAACTACAGTTCTGATTGCTACCATCATTAATTGTTTTGCACAGCTTTAAATTTTATGTAAATTGAATCATTAAGAATATAATATTTTATATCTGAATTATTTCTCATAAAATGATTTTGGGGGTATTGATCTATGTTATTCCACATATAGCAGTTCATATTTTTATCTCTGAGTGTTATTCTGACAATTTATACTAAAATTGCTAATATATTACCCTGTACATGGGCATTAGGTTATTTCCTCTTGTAGTCTATTGTGAATAGACTATTATGAATAGTCTACTGCTATAATGTTATTTATACACATAATTTTGAGGATGTGTTTTCATTTCTTTTAGGCAAGGCCACTAGGGAGGAAAAAGTTTAACACTGAAGATAGTGAAGGACAGGGAAGCCTAGCATGCTGCAGTTCATGGGGTCTCAAAGAAACATTATAAAAAAACTGCCAAATAATTTTCCAAAATAATTTTGATGTTTTACACAGTCTTCAAAGGACTTCCTGGTGGTGCAGTGGTAAATGCCAATGCAGGAGACCTGGTTTTGATCCTTGAATTGGGAAGATCCCCTGGAGAAGGAAATGGCATGGACAGAGGAACCTGGCAGGCTACAGTCCATGGGATCACGGAAGAGTCAGACACAGATTAGCAACTAAACAACAATGATAAAAAGTAATAAGCAGATAGACTGCAGCAAGTTAGTGATAATTTCTAGAATAGCCATTAAAATAAAATTGAATAAGACATACTTGATTGATCCAAAAGAGAAAGACAAGAACCCAGAAAAACTGAAAAAAGTTTAAGAAAATTTTTCTAAAAATTTGGTATACTTAAAGGCAAACGTGTCAGTAATTACACTGAAGCTTAATTACACATATCAGTTAGTTGTCTATTGGAGAAAATGTATAGCATCTACAGTTAAAGAAAAAGATTGAGAATTATCTTTATAAACATTACATACAATGATAAAGATTGAGCTTAACCTCTAAACATAATCAAATAGAAAACAACTATAAAGCAATTGTTTTCAGACTTTAATCAGGCAACTCAGACTGAATGAGAAAAAGGAAATAAAATGAATCTTATGGTTACCCTGTGTTTCTGCATTGAGGAAATTTCTGGACTATGGCACAAGGGAGGGGGAGCATAAATGGAAACTGATTTGTTTGTTTATTTTCTTAATATTATTGTTTTGTGAATGTTAAACCAGCCTTGCATTCCTAGGATAAAACTATCTTGGACTCAATGAATTATTATATATGTATAATATATATATATATTTCATCTTAAAGAAGTAGCTTTTGGTTTTGTTGACTTTATTATTTTTTCTTTGTGTGGTGTGTTTTTGTTTTCTATTTCATTAATTTCATCTCAACTTTTATTCTTTTCCATTTTCTATTTAGTTTTGATTTTTCTAGGTTCTTAAAGTTTACAGTATACATCTTTAACATATCAAAGGTTGTTCAAATGATAATATGCTACATTCATTATAGAAAAAAATCCTTACAATAATTATACTGCTGATTCTTTTTTTCCCAGCCTATGTGCTATTGATTTGACACATTTCATTTTTATATATATTATAAATCTTAATGTTGTTATCTTAGCCAATTATCTTGTAAAGATATACAAACATAATAATATATTGTATATATTATATATTTATCTTAGTAGTTATTTCAGTACTCCTTACTTCTTTATACAGGTTTATAATTCCACTTGTTATAATTTTTCTTCTGTCTGAAGAACTTTCTTTAATATTACTTGTGGTGTATTTCTGTCAGAACTACACTTTTCCACTTTATTATGTCCTGAAATTTCCTAATCTAACCCTCACTTCTGAATGATATTTTGTTGGTTATAGAATTCTTTTCATCTTTCAGATTTTTTTCAATTCAGGGTTTCTCACTCAGTATTTTATTTTATTTTATTTTTTTTCTCACTCAGTATTTTAAAAATATTGCTCGACTGTCTTCTTGTTTGTATAATTTTCAGTGAGAAATGTGTGATCATTTTAATCTTTTTCCTTAATATATAATGTCTTTTTTTTTCACAAGGCTGCTTTTGCATTTTTTAAAAATCGTTCATTGCTCACAATTTGATTATGATGTCCAGTGTCTTCAATCCATTGTTTGATTTGTATTGTCTATATTTTTTATTTATTCAAGAGGGTATTTATGGTCCCTCTATCTTTGATGTGAATGGAAATCCTCTCTTCATTTGCTTTTCTATTACTTCAATGCCTAGTTCAGTGCTCATTAAATGTTTGTTAAATGGAAGACTTTATGATGAAAGTATTGTCTTTTAATTTCTAGTATCAATAGTATGAGACATTTCCCTAAGAAGGAACTCTTGGAACTAAGAATAGTATTAATTGCAGAATAAGACCCAAGAGCTAAGAAATGCTTATATCAGTTGGTGCAATATTCAGACCTCATTAGGTAGGTGAGCTTCATAGAAACTTGCAAAGAATATTTCTGTATGCAAGATGAAGATAATCTGTTCTGTGTTAATAACAGTTATGCATCTTGAAAAAAAGGATGCAGAGCTGAGTGAATTTTTCCAGGATCTAGAACACAGAAATATGCAAAAAATAACAAAATGGGATTAGACTTTATTCAATTTCTGTACCATATTCTTCAGATACGTGAAAGAAAAAAAGTGAAGTCTCTCAGTCATGTCCGACTCTTTGCGACCCCGTGGACTGTAGCCCACCAGGCTCCTCAGTCCATGGGATTCTCCAGGCAAGAATACTGGAGTGGGTTGCCATTCAGATACATGAAAGTCACCCTATAAAAAGTACCATTTCTCTTTAATGCTGTCTCTTCTCTCAGCCCTAGCAGCCATTTCTATATAAGAAGCCACTTTCAACATATTAAAATACAAAAAATAAATGAGATTTTATGTATTTATAGAACTTGAGTTAAAATCATGGTCTAATTCTTTTCATAGGGGAATTAGGTCAGTAGATGCGTTAATTTTGATTAAATTCAACCTTAGGCAGTGAAGATTCAGCAAGTCCAGTTACAAGCTGGGAAGCAGATCTGGAACCATGTCCTGTGTTTTAGTAGTAAGAAATATAGTGTTTATTTAGCTAGACTGTATAGGGATTTGTCCTCATATTGTTAGAGAAATAATCAATGCTAATATTTGCCAAAAAAAAAAAATCCAAATTTTACTTTTCTTGTTTACTTTGCTATATCTGGTCTCATACTTCCAAGAAAAAAGATATTTTATTACAACTCTTTGGCTTTGAGGAAAAAACACAACTATAATATATATAAATATATAATACATATTATATATATAAATATATAATACATATATTATATATAAATATATAATACATATATAATATATATAAATATATAATACATATATTATATATATAAAATATATAAAAATATTTTAGTGTGTGTTGGGCAATGGCCAGTTAAATGCCATGGCAGGGCAAGATGGGCTTCCCTAGTGGCTCAGAGGGTAAGGAATCTGCCTGCAATGCAAGAGATACAGGAGATATGGGTTCAGTTCCTGGGCTGGGAAGATGCCCTGGATGAGGGCACAGCAACCCGCTCCAGTATTCTTGCATGGAAAGTCTCATGGACAGAGGAGTCTGGAGGGCTGAAGTCCATAGACTGTAAAGAGTCAGACATGACTGAAGCAACTGAGCACACACACATGCAGGCAAGACAGCTGCTACTTATTTTTTTTAAGTTACAAATTTAACCTAAAAGTTAAAAAAGCCTCTTAATTTCAAATGATCTTGGGGTTTTACATCTCTAGAAGGCTTATGGTACCACAGTATAACTGTCTCAGGAACTGTAGTTAGTACAGCCATGACTCTCTCAAATTGTCAGTTACCTTTATTATAGACATGGCTTAAAACAGCTTGTTGGTCTGACTAAACTATCTAACTTTAGGACGTTAATTTCTTATACTTTCCATAGGTCATATCAGGAAACCCAGAGGCACTGTTCAGAAAAACTTGTTAACTGACAAAATAAAATTAATCATTCTTTCTTTGGGCCCATTAAAGGAAGATCCCACCTTCTGACTTCAGAATCTTCTGAGAATTGATCATGAAAAAATGCTCAAGAAAATGGTTTCTAACAATTGTTGAGCTTACTTCTTTCTTGGTGTTCCAGCTGCAAAGCTTTTCTCAATTCATTAATTGTATAAATATTTATTGAGTATTTTCTAAGTGGCAAGGACTTGACTTTACTTGCTGGTACTAGTCATCATGGCAGCAACAGACCTTGGCCCCTGCTTTATCATGCTTAGACTCTAATGGGAGTGTGATAGATAGTTTTTAAAAATCAATCAATTCCAGTTGTGACAAGTATTGTGAAGGAGAGCTGTAGGGTTCTGTGTAGTCTGAAAAGGAGGGAACAGACACAGTCTGATGAGGACTGGAGTGGGTGGTGGTCACAGTCTCCCTAAAGAAATGTCAATTTGGTTACATTTTGTACAATGAGTAGGAGTCAGCCATATGACAGACTGAGGTCTTCCTTTCCCTCTAGTGCCGCTGGCTGAAGTTGCCCCAGGACAAAAATTGGGTGCTATTCAACCACAAAAGGAGTTTCATCTACAAGGGAAGGATGGGGTCTGAGTATTTGATGTCACGGTCAGCCTCATTAGGTGAATGCAAACTGAAGGCTGAGCTCTATATTAAGCAAGAGAAGCTGGGGACAAAGGGCTATATGATTTCGTTGTGTGACCAGCACAAATGCAGAGCTCATAGAAGTTTTCTCACCATACTTTAAAAAGTATAAAGCAGATAAAGTTACCTTCATTCGATCCATGAGAGAAGTCAAGCATGGAAAGGTGAAGCCCTTGTTTCATATTCACAGGTGAGACAGAATTCAAACTGATATCTCTGGTTATTCCATGTTGCCTTCCAAGACTGCAAAGGATATAGGGTATTGCATTTAGGTCCTGGGTGTGACTGACTTGGTTAAAACCCTTAAAAGAGAGTGATTGTCAAACATTTGTGTATCTATTTATTGTGCTTCCTTCACTAAACTGGGAGATCTATCAGGACAGGATCACGTCTTCCTTTGTTCATTGTTCTTTACCCTGTGCCTTGTAGATTGCATGGCAAGTACTAGACTTCTCATAGATACTTTTGCATAAATGGATGTAAGGACAAATAAGACAGTCTAGAATTAGAGAAACATCTGTAAACAAGTAACTGTGATATAAGGCAAAAGATGATAATATTGATAAAAAAATTTATCTATAGCACTCTTGGAGTTCAGAAAAGGGAGGCATCTCTTCTGACAGGAGGAATCAGGAAATTCTTCCTGGCATGTGACTCAGTCTTGAAAATGAATGAGACTAGGGAGAATATAGATAGAAACAAGAGTGTGCACAGAAAAAGAGATAGGATGATCAAGTATATAAAGACTGGGAGTCTAAGATTAAATACAGAGAGAAGCAGAAATTTAGTTTGACTGAAATATAACATAGTATGAAAGAATGTTCTGGAAGTTTAGACTTAAAACTCCAGACTCTAAGGAACCTATAGTCTGGCTGGGAAGAGAAGATGTGATTGCTGATAAATACATCAAAGGAGTGGAGAAGATAGGCATTTTTCTGAACACACCACCCCAAAACTTAGTCTTAAAACAATGATCATTTGCTTAGCTCCTGGGTCTGCAATTTGGGCGGGGTCTAACAGAGGAAATTGATTTTATAAGCATTAATCAGTAGAGGGGTTCAGGAGTGGGAGGGAAGGGTTGAATAATTAAGGGCAATTCACTTACATGTCTGAAGATGTTGATGTGAGCTCATAATTGAGTTCTCAGCACCTCCTCTGGGCCTATCAGTGGAAATGCCTACCTGTGGCCTCTCCATGTAGCTCAGGCTTCCTCACAACATGGTGGCTAGTTTCAAGTTCAAGCATCCATAAAGGATCAAGTGGGAGGCATATTGCCAGTTTACATTTAGCTTCAGAAGTCACATAGTGTCACTTTGCTTGTAGTTACAGGACCATTAAGAATCAAGGGGAGGGAACAAGATCCTACTTCTCAATGAAAGGAGGGTCAACATAACTTTGTAAGCAGAGCATCTGGGATGGACTATATTGGTGCAGTCATCTTTGAAAACTACAATTTAAAGGTGTGTTCTATTTTAAGTCTGCTGGTACCAAGGGGTAAACAGAGCTATAAAAATATTTGTCCTTGCATCAGAGGAATATAGAATGTATAAGTGGCAGGGAATGGAGTGGGTGAATGTGTACATTGGTTGGTTGGGTGGAGAGAAAGGTGCATATACAATACCAGTATGAATTCATATGTAGGATGTGCTGGCTCAGGTCAGTATTGGTCATGCTCTTGAGAGGAAGAATCCACTCTTGTTTACTCACTGAACTGGCATAAACAACCCTGCATATGTAAGACACTTAACTAAGATTTAATGAACAATAAAATCTGTTGTTGAAACAAAGAAGGCATAGATCTGTATCACTCAGGTTTTAAGAATATGTTGAGAGAGTGTTACTTGCTATTCAGTAGACCAGATTCAATTTTGCCAAACTTTTGGAATGCCAGTCAAAGCTATGCTTTTTCCAGTAGTCATGTATGGATGTGAGAGTTGGACTATGAAGAAAGCTGAGCACAGAAGAATTGATGCTTTTAAACTGTAGTGTTGGAGAAGACTCTTGAGAGTCCCTTGGACTGCAAGGAGATCTAACCAGTCCATCCTAAAGGAAATCAGTCCTGAATATTCACTGGAAGGACTGATGATGAAGCTGAAACTCCAATACTTTATCCACCTGATGTGAAGAACCGACTCATTGGAAAAGACCCTAATGCTGGGAAAAATTGAAGGTGAGAGGAGAAGGGGATGACAGAGGATGAGATGGTTGGATGCCATCACCAACATGATGGATGTGAGTTTGAGTAGGCTCCAAGATGGATGATGGACAGGGAAGCCTGGCGTGCTGTGGACCATGGGGTCACAAAGAGTCAGACACAACTGAGCAACTGAACTGAGACTGCGACTGCGACTGAAATGCCAGGTCAACATCCCTAACCTCATTTTTGCTCCAAAGTCAGATAGAAAGTGTAGCAAAATCCTTCCATTCATTGCTTATAGAGAGTGAAAGTGAAGTCGCTCAGTTGTGTCCAACTCTTTGCGACGCCATGGACTGTAGCCTACCAGGTTCCTCCATCCGTGGGATTTTCCAGGCAAGAATACTGGAGTGGGTTGCCATTTCCTTCTCCATGATATCTTCCCAACCCAGGGACTGAATCCTGGTCTCCCGCATTGTAGGGAGATGCTTTACCATCTCAGCCACCAGGGAAGTCCATACTATTGCTTATATCAGTGCTCAAATATCTGAGAGTAACTGTTTTCAAGTATTTCCCCTGTAGTTTCAAATCCATATGATTGTTTTCCTGTGGTAGTTAAGTTAAGCCCAATGTATATGAAATTCATAATTCTACTGAAGTTACTTAATTCCTTTAATTTCCATATTGTCTCCAAATTTCTTTTGCTATCCCTTATATTCTCTCTTAACTCTTTCTAATGCAAGCAGAGCTGACACCCAGATGCATCAGAAGAATCCTCACAGATCTGGTAGAAATCAAATCAAAGAAAGGAAAAAGCAACTGAATGAGTGTGCATGTCAGGTGTGGACAGAACTGGGTCAGAGGTGTGTATGAAGGTGAGCAGGAGACCAAGAAAAACTGTGCTGGTAAGAGAAGTCTGTGGGGAGAAAGCATCTCTGAGGTGTCTAGTTCCTTGACAGCCCGAGTCTCTGTGCATTGATGCAGATTTAAAACAAGTATATAAGAAAAAGCCCATCTTTGTGAATGGATACAATTTTGGTTCAACACAGGGTTCAGGCGGGCTTACATTTTATTCAGGCCTTGTCTTTATGATGCTCCTCAGCTTTCACCCCCTAATTGAGGCCTCTCTCCTGGTTGGGCTGTCCGGTCTAGGTGGCTGTACTCAGCTGTCAGCAGCAACTAGCTGCTTTCTAGGAGCTTACTCTGCATCAACAAGCAGCGCAGGAATCAGTAGTCCTCCCACCTGAGTCGAGACTGGCCTCTAAACAATGATTTCTTTATTCTCTTTGCAACTGTTGGACAAGACTTAGCGACCAAAACAACGACAACAGCAACAATTACGCTTCACAGTCTGTTTCTCGTCAGACACTTTTGGCTGATGAGAATTAATTTGTAAAATGAGATGTATTTTTCATCTGACTTTTCATATAAACTTTTAGTCTAAACTCATTTAACAGATGCATTAGTATATGTTTCTCTCAGGAGGAAGCTAAAAACAAGGGTAAATACAAGACAGTTTGAAGAGGCGTTAGAGCCGAGCATGGGATACTGTGAGAACCCAGAGGAAAATAGAGAGGAGTGTGGAAGCGACACTGGGGAGATTTCATGGAAGAGGAAGCCATTAAGCTCATAGACTCAGGATAAACAGTTTCTGACACAGAAATGCAAGTCATGTGTGTGGCTGTTTTCTCTGACGACTGGTAATGCGCAATGACAGTTGTGCATTATTGCTGGCCTGACACATCTTCTCCTGCAGCTGTGAATGCATCATATACCTAAGAGGACGTCCACAATCCAGCTGGCCTCCAACACTGCTGAGGACAAAGAACCCTCTGCTCCATGGGAGCATTTGATAAGGACACAGAGTTTGAAAGCTCAGCAAATAAGCAAATAATCATCATTTTATCTCTTACATAAAGTGGGAACAAAACTTAGTGTGCAGGGTTGGATGCTTGTTGGGCCAAGGAAACCACACTGTGATGAGTTTGTCCCTGTTCCCACCTCATAAAGTGGCATGTGGATCGCGGGATGAGAATCAGTGATGAATCTCTGGTCTGGCACCGGAGGGAGAGAAGGAGCCAGCTATGTCTGACTTCAAGGACTGCAGTGATCAGGAACCCTGCTCTGGCCCTGAGCCTCTTGGGGAACTACTGGAACATTTAGGATTGGGGAGGTAGAATGGAGAAGGGGGAGAAACCTATGATAATTCATAGTGGCAGTAAAGGCTTAAATCCTTCAAATAATATGAACTACAATTTCCTAAGGATGCTCTACTAAAAGGCAAAAAGAAACAATTTCTCACAGGAATAGTTTATTGCCCTCCTTCTCCCTAAAATCATCACCCTTCCTTCAATCTCCACTGTGGCCACAGAGGAAGACTTTGGAACCTGGCTCCTGATCTTTCCTGGGTTGGCCAAAGTTATGTGAAGGATCCCTTTACTAGAACCAAAGTAATTAGAGTCTGTTAAAAAGAAGTGCCCCTGTCCTGGTGCTCATTAATTCATTAGCCCTATAAACACATTTAGAAAAATAAACTTCTCAGAGAAGTTGCCAGGAGAACAGAGACCATAAAGAAAAGCATGAGAACTGATGAATTAAGATGATGGAAACTGGAGGAAAATAAGGACCCAGAGGAAGGGTCCTTTGGAGGGAAGGCAGACAGATCAGAAAGTGGAATTCAAATGCAGACTTCTTCCCAGGGAGCATCCGGAGGGCTCTGCTGTCTGAAGCAGGGGAGACCCTGCTAGTCAGGGAAGTTGACAAAGGCAAAGCTGAAAGTTTACCAAATGCAGACTCAACTGGATGTGAGTCTGACCTTGGCTGCTTGAATTCACTACCTCAGGCACAAGGAGATTGGCCAGCGAATGTAAAAGAATAATGCAATCAGAGGTGCGAGAATTTTCATCCCATCTCCTCTAATTACTTGCCATGTTGGCTAGAATGGCTAAACCTCTTTCTTTGTCTGATCAGGAATTTCCTCATTATGCTCTCTCTGTCTTCTCCAGTGATCATAAGACTTCAGTGGCATTTCAGCACACAGGAAAGCATTTTTGGTAAACTATAAGAAGATATATGAGAAAGGCATCAGCATTAATAGCATTATCCATGATTTCTGTGAAAAGACAACTCAAACGTAAGATGATGGGTCATCTTCCTATACTCTATTCAAAGCAAAATCTGACACCTAATTTGAGATATACTTTCCTCTTTCTTTAATGGAAAGAAAGAGGAGAAATGTGGGGGATGGTTCTTTTGGAAGATTTGCCCATACTCTTAACTAATTTCAGACCTCAGCTTCAAAAGCAGTGAGTTGTTTCATTTAATCAGCAAGAAAGCATATCCCACAAAAGTCAGCTCCCTGAAGGGGAAGCTGCTCAAACACCGTTTCCATGGCTGCCGCTGTAACAATATTTTTTACTGAACTAAGCATTGCTCATTTTAGCCACAGATTATCTGGAAAGCAAGGAAGAAATAGATGAAAGGCAATTTTTACCTGAGCCACACTGAGCCTCTGAGAATCTTACTGAGAAAGAGATGCTGCTAGAAAAAGCAACTACGTAACTCCAAAGCCTTGGGGATATTTGTCAACTGCGCTTCATCAGCCTCTGGAAGAAGGAAGGAGGCACCAGTTTTCTAATTTAGGAAGAAATTGAAACTCATTGGTGAAATGATTTTAATCAAAAACACCACTGCTTGTATAAGAAAGCAGAATACCACCCCAGCAACCTTAATTCCTAGCCTGGCTTCTGGTCCCAGTTCCTTCTGTTAATGGTATGATATTTGCTTCGAGAGCTAAGCTATTTTGGTTGCCGGTTTCAGTAAGCTGTCTCATGAAGAGATTCCCCCAACACCTCCCCGCCCGCCCCCCCCCCCCACCAACCCCCCCCCCCAAAAAAAAAAAAACTGCATTAAATGGACTGGAGATAATGTCTGCAACAGGCTACCTTGATTTTGAACAAGACATTAAGGTAAACAATAGCTATAGATGGACCCTGTCGCATTCATAAAGAGGCAGAGATTGCTTAAATAAGTGACTTAACTTAGTTACAAAGGAGTCAGAGAGTGGCAGATACATTACTTATGATTTTAGCTGCTGCATCCTCCATAGGCAGCAAATCCTCAGGCAACAGGAATTTTTCAAACCACATTTGGAGATGTCCAGATATCAGAGTAGGGTACAAAAATAGTCCCTGCATGATCTCTAAATGAGGAGGAATGGGGCTTAGACAGCCACATCAGGCCCCAGTGGGTGCTGGCTAGCTGCTTTAGCAGAAAGTGAAAGCAAACGTGTAGGAATTGCTCTTATGGCCTAGTAGAAGTACTGGTGGGTTTGTAGGTCCAGATCCCCAGGCTCACCCTCTTGGGGTTGGTGGTTACAACTCTGAGGGTGAGATGTAGTCAAGAAAGGACTTCGGCAAATTTCAGTATGTTCCGTTTTCTCTTCCTTCACTGAATCCTTCTTTCAGACCCTCATTCATACTAAGGAATAGAGAACTAATAAAAGTAGTATTAACATGCAGGGAATTTTTCTTACTAATCTAATCCAGAAGCTAAAGAAAACTATTGGTGATCACAACTGTATGGGGGGGGGGGGGAAAAGAAAACTTTTTGAAAACTCTTCTAAGACACAGACTGACTTCTGTAGCAGGAAACCTGGCAAGCTATTGGGAGAGATGGAAAAAGAGAGACAGTCACAAGCTGCCCTCCCCCAGGGATCTCATGATCCAGGGAAATTCTGTTCCGAGATTCCTATTCGACTCTATAAAGCAAGGCTGGGGAATATTCAAATGTAATGTCTAGGCTGGCCTTATCCCTGAATGCATTTATTCCCCCAATTTTTTTCTTGTTCCAGGGTGTCATGTAATGCCACAGATTGGGCTCAGATATCCAGCACAGAGTGTGGTGAAGTCCAAGGAAAAATTCTTCCTGGAGGAAACAATTTCTGAGTAGAAGCTTAAATAATTAAACTGTTGATTCTTTAACAGGTTAATCTGGGGGGAAAGGAAAGAGAAAGCATTCCAGAAAAAAGGACTATCAAAAACTAGGGTATGGGTGTTTTATTTATTTTATGTCTAAATACTGCTACTGCTAAGTCACTTCAGTCATGTCCGACTCTGTGCGACTCCATAGACGGCAGCCCACCAGGCTCCATCATCCCTGGGATTCTCCAGGCAAGAACAGTGGAGTGGGTTGCCATTTCCTTCTCCAATGCATGAAAGTGAAAAGTGAAAGTGAAGTCGCTCAGTCGTGTCTGACTCTTGGCATCCCCATGGACTGCAGCCCACCAGGCTCCTCCATCCATGGGATTTTTCCAGGCAAGAGCACTGGAGTCGGGGTGCCATTGCCTTCTCTGTCTAAATACTATTTAGATATAAAAAAGAACAAAATCTTGCCATTTGTGAGGATGAAACTTGAGGGCATAATGCAAAGTGAAATAAGTCAGAAAGAAAAATACCACATATTCTTACTTACATGTGGAATTAGAATTTGAAAAAACAAGCTCATGGATACAGAGAAGAGATTGTCAGTTGCCTACAATGGGGAGGTGAAGTATGGACTGGGGTAGGGGTGAGTAAAATGGCAAAAGGTATCAAAAGGTACAAACGTCCAGTTATAAAATAAGTCATGAGGAGGTAATGTATAGCATGGTGACCATGGTGAACAATATTGTATTGAATATTTGAAAGTTGCTAACAGAGTAGATCATAAAAGTCCTCATTACATACACATCAACTGTTTGTAAACAATAGAAAGTGAAAGTGAAAGTCGCTCAGTTGTGTCCAACTCTGTGTGACCCTGGACTGATTCTCCAGGCCAGAATATTAGAGTGAGTAGCCTTTCCCTTCTCCAGGAGCTCTTCCCAACCCAGGGTTGGAATCTAGGTCTCCTGTACTGCAGGTGGATTCTTTACCAGCTGAGCCACCAGGGAAGCCCTTTTAAACTGTATGCAGTGTTGAATGTTAATTAGACTTATTGTGGTGATCATTTTGAAATATATAAAAATGTTCAATCACTACTTTGTATACATGGAACTAATATAATGTTATATTCCAATTAAACCTCAAGAAAAAAAAAAAAGAAAGAAAAACTAGGGTATGGGAAACAGTGTGGGAGGGAGCCTTAAATGTTTCTTCAAGGCCTCCAAGCCTGAAGTATAGCTGACTCATATGGAACATGGTGTGCCCTGCAGAGGAACTAGGATAATGTCTATAGGAAGCAGGAGCCACTGGGAATTGTAAGCAAAGGGATATCATGATAGCTTTAACATTAGAGAGATAAATAGCTGTGGTGTGGAGGGCAGATTTGAGGGAGGAAAACTGGGAGCAAGTCACTGTCACAGACACCTTCTTTTCATGTCTCATTGCCTCCTTTACTGTCTTTTTATTGTCTAGCTTTTGTTGTATTAACACATAGAATTTTTAAATAAAATGGAAAAATGATTATTATAAAATGTTGGTAAATTAGAAAGTAGGATAAAAAATTCAAGGTACAGTTTGACCTCAACCATGTACATACGCAAATAAAAATTATTGGAAGGTGATTTTCTGCCCGTGGACACAGCCAGGAAAGCATCTTTGAAGTCTTTCCCCCTTGTCCACTGCCATCACGTCTAAGTCTGCTGCTGCTAAGTCACTTCAGTCGTGTCCGACTCTGTGTGACCCTATAGACGGCAGCCCACCAGGCTCCCCCATCCCTGGGATTCTGCAGGCAAGAACACTGGAGTGGGTTGCCATTTTCTTCTCCAGTGCATGAAAGTGAAAAGTGAAAGTGTAGTCGCTCAGTCGTGTCTGACCCTCAGCGACCCCATGGACTGCAACCTACCAGGCTCCTCCATCCATGGGATTTTCCAGGCAAGAGTGCTGGAGTAGGGTGCCATCACCTTCTCCACACGTCTAAGTCAGAGTCTCCCAAAGAGCCCAAACAGCTTTGGAAGCTCTTCATCCAAGGACTGAGCTTTGAAACAACCGATGAGAGTTTGAGGAGCCATTTTGAGCAGTGGAGAACTCTCACAGACTGTGTGGTAGTGAGGGATCCAAACACCAAGTGCTCCAGAGGCTTCAGGTTTGTCACATATGCCACGGTGGAAAAGGTGAAGACAGCCATGAATGCAAGGCCACACAAGGTGGACGGAAGAGTCATGGAACCAAAGAGAGCTGTCTCAAGAGAAGACTCCAAAGACCTGGTGCCCACTTAACTGTGAAAAAGAGTTTTATTGGTGGCATTAAAGAAGACATGAAGAACATCACCTGAGAGATTATTTTGAAGGGTATAGGAAAATTGAAGTGATTGAAATCATGACTGACTGAGGCAATGGCAAAAAGAGAGCCATTGCTTTTGTAACTTTTGATGGCCATGACTCTATAGACAAGACTGTCATTCAGAAAATACCACACTGTGAATGGCCACAACTGTGAAGTGAGAGAAGCTCTGTCTAAGCAAGAGATGGCTAGTGCTTCATCCAGCCAGAGAGGTCGAAGTAGTTCTGGAAACTTTGGTGGTGGTCGTGGAGGTGGTTTCGGTGGGAATGACAACTTTGGTCATGGAGGAAACTTCAGTGGTCGAGATGGCTTTGATGGCAGCCATAATGGTGATGGATATGGTGCCAGTGGGGATGGTTATGATGGATTTGGTAATGATGGAAGCAATTTTGGAGGTGGCGGAAGCTACAGTGATTTTGGCAATTACGGCAATCAATCTTCCAATTTTAGACCCATGAAAGGAGGAAACTTTGGAGGCAGAAGTTCTGGCCCCTATGGTGGTAGAGGCCAATACTTTGTCAAACCACAAAACCAAGGTGGCTATGGTGGTTCCAGCAGCAGCAGTAGCTATGGCAGTGGCCAAAGGTTTTAATTACTGCTAGGAAAAAAGCTTAGCAGGAGAGGAGGGTCAGGGAAGTGACAGGGAAGCTAAAGGTTAAAACAGATTTGTGAACTCCACCAACAGTGGTAGGAGGACCTTGCTGCTACAAAGAAGACATGTTTTAGACAATACTCATGTGTTTGGGCAAAAAACTCCAGGACTGTACTTGTGACTAATTGTATAACAGGTTATTTTAGTTTCTGTTCTGTGGACAGTGTAAAGCATTCCAACAAAGGGTTTTAATGTAGTTGTTTTTCTTTTTTTTTTTTTTTTTTGCACCCATGCTGTTGATTGCTAAATGTAATAGTCTGATCATGATGCTGAATAAATGACTTTTTTTTTTTTCCTAATGTGCTGTGTAAAGTTAGTCTACTCTGAAGCCATTTTGGTAAACTACCCCAACAGTGTAATGTTAGAATTTCTTCAGGGTGATGCCAAGTTCCATTTGAAATTTATTTACAACCAGTTTTGGTTGAGAAGCTATTGTCTTCAGAACCTTGGTGTAGTTGAACTAACAATTACTGTGTTGTGACCTGGAGTTTACCATTAAAAGGATCATCCATGCAAAGTCATGGAGGTTTTTTTTTTTTTTTTTTTCGGTTATTAATGATTGTTGGCACATCCTATGAAATATATCTAAATTGAATTATGTTACCAGATAAAGTTATAGATGGGAATGAAGCTTGGGTATCATCCATTATAATGTGTAATCAATAAATGATTTAATACTCTCTTTAAAAAAGTATTGGAAGGAAATGAATCAAACTTTAATCAGGGGCTAAGCATTTATCTTAAGAAAATAATCAGCTGGATACAGGGGCCTATGTTTAAGAATGTTCATTTTTATTTATAAGGAAAAAGTAGAAGCAAATTAAATGTTTATTAATAAGAGAAGTCCAAGATACCATAATAAATCTAAAATCTATATATATACACATTTTATTGTATGTTAATAATGTGAAAATATGCAATAAATATAGATAAATGCAAACAGAAGCTTCCAAATAATTATAGAACATGATCTAAAATTTATGTGTTTATATACATATATATGTGAGTATGTACATGTGTGTTGTTGTGGGAAGTATTTATATATTGTAAGTATGAGCATAAGCTTGAATCACAAACAGTAGCAAGGTACCAATAAGCAAGTTTTCTATCCCTTCTGTTCCTTAGTTTCTTTATTCCAAAAATAAGGATAATAACAATAATAACAATACCTTCTTCAAAGGATTATTATGATGATTAAATAAATTAATATGTATAAAGAACATAAGAAGTGCCCAGCATTCTTTTATGTTAATAATTACTGTTATTAGTTATGCAACAAAAACTAAGGGAAAAATACGTTCTAAAATATTTTCAATATTCAGTCTCCAAGCTATTGGTTTTGAGTAATTCCTATGCATTTTATTTTGATTTACAGGTATTTTATAAAAGCCTTGGGTAAACTAATGATCAAGGGAAAAATGGAGTGGTCTATAGGGCCCTTTAATAAAAAAGAGTTCTAAAGTAGGAATACAGATGCTGGTTTGTGAAGTCCCACCTCTAACTCATTCCATAAGTGTAATCTTGGCCTGACCATAGGACAGACCTCTCTGAGTCTGAGCTTTCCCATCCACTGAAAGTGACTAACCTTGCTCTTCTAACTTTCTTATAGTATTCCTGGAAGATATAAGACAATGAATGTGAAAGTTCATTGTGAGCTATGCAGTGGCCACAGGACTGGAAAAGGTCCGTTTTCATTCCAATCCCAAAGAAAGGCAATGCCAAAGAATGCTCAAATTACTGCACAATTGCACTCATCTCACACGCTAGTAAAGTAATGCTCAAAATTCTCCAAGCCAGGCTTCAGCAATACGTGAACTGTGAACTTCCTGATGTTCAAGCTGGTTTTAGAAAAGGCAGAGGAACCAGAGATCAAACTGCCAACATCTGCTGGATCATCGAAAAAGCAAGAGAGTTCCAGAAAAACATTTATTTCTGCTTTGTTGACTATGCCAAAGCCTTTGACTGTATGGATCACAATAAACTGTGGAAAATTCTGAGAGAGATGGGAATACCAGACCACCTGACCTGCCTCTTGAGAAACCTGTATGCAGGTCAGGAAGCAACAGTTAGAACTGGACATGGAACAACAGACTGGTTCCAAGTAGGGAAAGGAGTACGTCAAGGCTGTATATTGTCACCCTGCTTATTTAACTTCTATGCAGAGTACATCATGAGAAATGCTGGACTGGAAGAAGCACAAGCTGGAATGAAGATTGCCGGGAGAAATATCAATAACCTCAGATATGCAGATGACACCACCCTTATGGCAGAAAGTGAAGAGGAACTAAAAGGCCTCTTGATGAAAGCGAAAGAGGAGAGTGAAAAAGTTGGCTTAAAGCTCAACATTCAGAAAACTAAGATCATGGCATCCGGTCCCATCACTTCACGGCAAGTAGATGGGGAAACAGTGGAAACAATGTCACACTTTATTTTTCTGGGCTCCAAGATCACTGCAGATGGTGACTGCAGTCATGAATTTAAAAGATGCTTACTCCTTGGAAGAAAAGTTATGACCAACCTAGATAGCATATTGAAAAGCAGAGACATTACTTTGCCAACAAAGGTCCGTCTAGTCAAGGCTATGGTTTTTCCAGTGGTCATGTATGGATGTGAGAATTGGACTGTGAAGAAAGCTGAGTGCTGAAGAATTGATGCTTTTGAACTGTGGTGTTGGAGAAGACTCTTGAGAGTCGCTTGGACTGCAAGGAGATCCAACCAGTCCATTCTAAAGAAATCAGCCCTGGGATTTCTTTGGAGGGAATGATGCTGAAGCTGAAACTCCAGTACTTTGGCCACCTCATGCAAAGAGTTGACTCATTGGAAAAGACTCTGATGCTGGGAGGGGTTGAGGGCAGGAGGAGAAGAGGACAACAGAGGATGAGATGGCTGGATGGCATCACTGACTTGATGGATGTGAGTCTGAGTGAACTCCAGGAGTTGGTGATGGACAGGGAGGCCTGGCGTGCTGTGATTCATGGGATTCTCGCAAAGAGTCGGACACAACTGAGCGACTGAACTGAACATGCAAGGATTTCTTAATAAAGGAATTTCTTCACTGACTCTATTTCTCATTTCTCTGTCTGAAAACTGCAGAGCTCCTCAATACAAGGGTCATGCTTACTGATTAGGTAATTACTGTAGAGTTTGCAGCCTTTAATAAAGCAAAGGACTGTTTGGGATACATCATAGTTTTGCGAGTTGGCAGCTTTGGATTATTCAGGGAAAGTCCATGTTATTTTGGGTTATCCATGTCATTTACTTCTCTGCGTCTCTTCCTGTTGCCTACCTTTGCTTATTTTATTACTTATTAGTAGCTGGTTGTGAGGTAAAAGAAACTATAGCGGAGTGAAGCAAAAGCCATAACACAATGCAACTTTTTATTGAAAATAGCATCGGTGAGGGAAGATGCTGAAACTTGCTGTGTTTTTATGAAGGAGAATCAGTTAATCTGTGACTTTTATTGCTCCTTGATATAATGCTTGGGCAAAGTGTATGCAACTTTCCACCCACTCAGAGATGTGGTGTTGCTGCTGAAGGCTCAAGAAACTCCTTAGTGTTAAGAATGGGGCCTCCAATTTCAGGTTTGGTTATAATTCTCACGGCTATGCTCTGAGTTGAAAACATCCTCTCCCAGAAGAGTGAAAATACCCTCAGTCCCTGCTGACACTCCATTATATATCACATCTGTGATCTTATAAACCTGGTCAGAGTTGCATAACCACCTTTCCATGACAGAAGGCTCTTCTTATCTCTGACTCGAGGAAAATATGGGTTCCTATCCTTGAAGGATAGGAAAGAACTCCAGGGACTTGTATCCCCTCAGCACATTCTCTCTCTTCTACATCTCCTTCATCAATTCCATTCTCTTTGGCTGGTTGTCCTTATGCCCCATGGCAACAAGCATCACCAGAATTGCGTCGTTGTTGTTTTATTTTTATTTTATTATATTATTTTTAAAAATGTATTTATTTTAATTGGAGGCTAATTACTTACAATATTGTAGTGGTTTTTGCCATACATTAACATGAATCTGCCACGGGTGTACATGTGTTTTCCATCCTGAGCCCCCCTCCCACCTCCCGCCCCATCCCATCCCTCTGGGTCATCCCAGTGCACCAGCCCTGAGCACCCTGTCTCATGCATTGAACCTGGACTGGCGATCTGTTTCACATATGATAATATACCACGATTTTTTAAAAAATAGCTTAAGCCTTATAACCAGAGGAGAGGGTTCTTGCCTCTCTGAAAAAGTAATTCTTTTTTGGAGGGGCCTTTGTTGGTCAGTATGGTTGTTGGCCTTCAAAGAACCATGACTTTAAGATATGTCCTATCTTCTCCATGATTTTACTAAAACGTGTGTAACAGAGATGTGTGATCCTATGTAAATAGATACATATAAAGGATTAAAGAACAAAAATTTAGTAAGACACCAGGAGGAGAGACTTTAGCATCACTTGCTGCCCATGAGGGGCTGGGAAAATTTTTGAGTGAGCCAGAATTCTGTCTCTTCCAATTTTCTTGACTAATGGCAGGAAATACGGAAACATATTGAAGTCCTATCTGAAGATTATCAATACTTGTTTCATTTACGTATTTTAAAATTTAAATTAGCCATTTAATAAAAATTCTTCCAAAGCGCAAGATCACTAATTCTTAACTAATTCTGATGTTGAATGTATGAAAGTGTCATTTAAATAAACTTATTCAGAAAAGTATCTGAGCCAGGTGAGTGCAGATAATACTTAAATTCCTGTGCTCACAGCATGCAGTGTGAATGACACCCGGAGCTGTACAACGTGGCAGCCTTGTATGTGTGGGGGAGGTAGATGTGTTTGCAGATATGGTAAAACTGCAAGTTGCCAACCCAACGTCCATTTTGTATTTCTTCCCTACTAATAAAATGCTGGTTTTCCTTCTGGGTTATAGAATGCTCAGCTAAAAAGAAACATTTTCCTGGTAGCTTGATGTCAGTGGGATATTAACAAAAGTTACTGGTAGACTATTTAGGAAAACTCCTTTGCTCTCCATCCCTTCTTCTTTCCTGGATATGAATATGATAGCTGGGACTCCAGCAGCCAATCTGAATGCATAAAAGACAGGGAGTGATGGTAGACAAAAAAGATAGGAAGTATTTGGTTCCTGAAGACCATGGAATGAAGTGATTATACCTACCCTAAACTTTCCAACCTCTATACCATTATTAAAAAGTGAAATCTGCTTTTTTATTTAAGGCCATAGATGGTTTGGATTTTCTCATTTACGTACCCAGCTAAAGAGGGACCCTTACAGAACAGGTGTTGGGCAGGAGGTTTGGATGGAAAACCAGCACAGTTCAGGAAGATCCTCACAAGGCTAAATTTTTTGATATTTCTGGAATAGTTATGTGACAAGCCTGCCAGACATGAATGATATCCTAGGTTTCTTGAGAGTCAGGCATAGAGGGAAGGCAGAAATAGAACTTGGGTATCCTGGCCACTGCTTTCTCTACAGGCTCCACACTCAGGTATAAACACAAGTTGACCCCGTGAAATCAGAAAAGTGATTTCTGGTGCTTCCCAGCCTTAGTACATGACTGAGCAACTTCACTATCACTTTTCACTTTCATGCATTGGAGAAGGAAATGGCAACCCACTCCACTGTTCTTGCCTGGAGAATCCCAGAGATGGGGGAGCCTGGTGGGCTGCTGTCTATGGAGTTGCACAGAGTTGGACACAACTGAAGTGACTTAGCAGCAGCAGCAGCAGCCTTAGTACTGGTCCAAAAAGTACAGGGCACGTGTTATGGGACAGTAAGAATAAGAAAGTATGTTCTTAGAGCCAGGTACATGGGGTTCAAAGTTTCATTCTTCCATCTACTAACTATATGGCTTTGGACAGTTGTTAACCTCTCTGAGACATTTTCCATGTCTGAACATGGAGATAATAAAAGCTTTCCCTGGGTTTCTAAGTGGACAAAAAGTCTAGATTTAATGAACATCTGAGGTGAGACTTTGGACCGCTGTGAGGACAGTAAGTGAGCCAGGAGCAAGGAGAACCAGTCATTGAGCACACAGAGTCCAAAGGGCAAGTCAGAAAGAAGTTAAAAGCCCAGTGTTCTGGGACCACTTTTGTGTGTTAAACTATAAACACATAAACTCAATACAGTGGAAAACCCAGACCATTAGACTCTAGGCTCTAGTCATACCACAAATTAGAGCAATCTTCTCCCATAGAAAGAAAGCAGTGAGAGATAGGAAAAAAAAATAAGCTATTTTCTCACCCTTCTGAGAATTCTGAGAGGTCAAAAGTTCTTATTTTATGGGAAGAAGCAGAAAAGCAAGAAAAGCTAGATAGTTGTTTGCCCTACATCTGGCTTTTAGGGTTGGAATGAGGATTAGGTTATATAATCAAGTATAGTTTCTAAAAATCCATGCATTTTTATAACACAAAAATCTTGAAAAGCAATTTGACTGTAGCAAAAATAGAGGACTGCATCATTGTTTTATGGGCTGTGTTGTCACTTGGCTCCACTTCATCCAGGAACAATCCACCATCCTTTCTCATAGCCTACTTTCATCTCAAAAGCTGAACGAGGGCAAAGGAAGAGAAAAGCAGGGGAAGTGAGAAGAATGGAAAGGCTGCAGGCTGGCTTCTTCAAGTTCACCTCTTATTCTCCTGTGTGGATGCTCATGATTGGGAAGAAAATAAAAAGCAATGAAGGCCATTGATTCACCTTAATCTTAAATCTTATATCAGAAAAGCTTTCAGAGGGAAAAAAGAAAGACTTAAATGAAATCTCTTGCCAAACAGAGTTGCACTGAAACTTGAAAATACAAATAATGGCTAGTAGTATATTTGGGGTTATAGCAAGAGTCCTGAGATACAAATGCATTAATTTTATCTTCCAGTGTCTCATGTTTATGTAAATGGCTCAGGGCATGTATTTTCAAATTCTCATGGAAAAAAGTCGCATTCCAAAATACACACAAATTATAGTATGAAACCATTTTTTAAAGGGAGACGACCAAGCATTCCAGTTTTAACATGGAAATGAGATAAAAAATATTGGGAGAATAAAGTGCATTCCTGAATAATTAAATTAGGTCTTACAAATACTTGAGACCAAAAAAAACATCCAAAATCTGAGCTATCTCAAGAATTTATCAACATAGAATGATATAGGAAGCTTCAGTTGGAAACATTAAAAACTAATAGGATTTGAAATGTAAATCCCTGGGATATTTTTGCACTGCCTGATTTGTTAGCTTTTAGTGGGAACAAAAAGTACAGCTTCTAATTTATTTAACATTCCTAAAACATTCGTTTGTGCCCTACCATAGACCAAGCACATGGTGAGTACTGAGGACACTATATCTCTTTGTTATGTTTATTGCAGCCACAGAAGGAATAATATTAAGCAAGAGTCTGAAGAGGTGAAAGCATAAAGAGGCCAGATTATTCACATTAGTTTTACATGTAGCCCCATAGGGAGGGCGCCTACCCAGAAAACATAGGAAGTGGCTATCAGAACAATAGCAAAGGGAACAACAGCAATCAGTGAGGTAGGGGAAATACTGTGTATCCAAGAGCCCTAGGCAACAGGCCTGGAACACATAACTTCTAGAGTTGATTTCAGATTCAAATTAATTTTAATTCTTATGTAGGACAAGTACAAACCTGTACAAATACAATTTGAATAAGCACATACAAGTACAAACTTGAAAGGAGAAATAATTATTTTTGATGTGATATGTAAATGCAATGGAATATTATTCAGGCTTAAAGAAGACAGAAATTTTGCCATTTTCAACAAATGGATGAACCTAGAGAACATTATGACAAATGAAATAAGCTAGTCACGGAAAGAGAAATATGGCAAAATTCCACTTATTGTATGAGATATCTAAAATAGTTAAACTTATAGAAGCAGAGAATAGAATGATGGTTGCCAGGGACTGTGGTGGGGTTGGGCAGAAATGAGGAATCTTTTAATGAGTTTTAGAGATTCAGTTATGGCATCACCGACTCAATGGACATGAGTTTGAGTAAACCCCGGGAAGTTGGTGATAGACAGGGAGGCCTGGAGTACTGCAGTCCATGGCGTCACAAAGAGTCAGACATGACTGAGCGACTGAACTGAACTGAAATATGCAAGATGAATAAGTTATAGAGAACTGCTTTGCAACCTAATATCTATTGTTAACAATGTGGTATTGTGCATTTTATGTTACAGGATAGATATCATCTTAAGTATTCTTAACATGTACACATTCATACACAAGAACACAAGGAAAATTTTAGAGATGATGGACATGTAGGTTGGTTGTGGTGATGGTATCATGGATATATGCATTTGCCCAAACACATCAAGATGTTTATATCAAATGTGTGCAAATGAATTACTTTTGTCCTGGAAAAAGGATGATTTCCAAATTGTAAAGTTGTTGGAGCATTGAAAGCTGATTATTAGGAGGCACTCACCTGTTCTAATGCTCTTAAATCTGGTGAATAGGAAGATCTGTCAAAGCTTTCAGGCTGTTTCTGCCTCTGGAGATTTCTGTATTCCTGCTTCTCTTTTTTCACTGTATACTTGCCTTTGTGGATTTCCCTTTGTGGTGTCCTTCTGTCATATATTCTCTTTCCCTAAGTAGTATCTCTTTATATTTAGATAGATATATGCATAAAGATATAGATAGATTATATATACATGCATTTTCTTATTACAGAATTAAAAATATATTCTTTTTTACTAGAATAGTATAGTTTCTTACATATCATATATTTTGTAGCTCTTGAGTCACTTTATTGACTATGCCAAAGCGTTTGACTGTGTGGATCAAAATAAACTGTGGAAAAGTCTTAAAGAGATGAGAATACCAGACCACCTGACCTGTCTCTTGAGAAACCTGTATACAGGTCAGGAAACAACAGTTAGAACTGGACAAGGAACAACAGACTGTTTCCAAATAGGAAAAGGAGTACATCAAGGCTGTATATTGTCACCCTGCTTATTTAACTTTTATGCAGAGTACATCATGAGAAATGCTGGGCTGGAGGAAGCACAAGCTGGAATCAAGATTGCCAGGAGAAATATCAATAACCTCAGATATGCAGATGACACCACCCTTATGGCAGAAAGTGCAAAACAACAAAAAGCCTCTTGATGAAAGTGAAAGAGGAGAGTGAAAAAGCTGGCTTAAAGCTCAACATTCAGAAAACAAAGATCATGGCATCAGGTCCCATCACTCCATGGGAAATAGATGGGGAAACAGTGGAAACAGTGGCTGACTTTGTTTTTCTGGGCTCCAAAATCACTGCAGGTGATTACAATCATGAAATTAAAAGATGCTTATTCCTTGGAAGGAAGGAAAGTTATGACTAACCTAGACAGCATATTAAAAAGAAGAGACATTACTTTGTCAATAAATGTCTGTCTAGTCAAGGCTATGGTTTTTCCAGTGGTCATGTATGGATGTGAGAGTTGGACTATAACGAAAGCTGAGCACCGAAGAATTGATGCTTTTGAACTGTGGTGTTAGAGAAGACTCTTGAGAGTCCCTTGGACTGAAAGGAGATACAGCCAGTCCATTCTAAAAGAGATCAGTCCTGGGTATTCATTGGTAGGACTGATGTTGAAGCTGAAACTCCAATACTTTGGCCACCTGATGCGAAGAGCTGACTCATTTGAAAAGACCCTGATGCAGGGAAAGATTGAGGGCAGGAATAGAAGCGGATGACAGAGGATGAGATGGTTGGATGGTATCACCGACTCAATGGACATGGGTTTGGGTGGACTCCGGGAGATGGTGATGGACAGGGAGGCCTGGTATGCTGTGATTCAGGGGGTCGCAAAGAGTCGGACAAGACTGACTGACTGAACTGAGCTGAGTCATTTAAAAATTTTTAAAGTTAAATGAAATTGTTTAAGTTAATGCTTAATTAAAACAATGAACAACAGCAACAAAAAGACAGAACTGTCACCTGTCTAACATCTAGTTCATTCCATGTGCACAAGCACTTGCACATATATGTATGATTGCTGGGGTGGGTAAAGATTAAAGGTAGGACAAAGACAGAATAGAAAACATATTCCTCATTTCTGTTTAAGAAGAGTGAAACAGGTTATGCCTCACTCATCCACTGTAGCTCTAAGTAAAGAACAGAAAAATGGAAAAAGATTATATTTATAATACTGCAGACTGAAGTATCTTATTGATTTATTATATTACTCTTTCTTACTAAGAGTTGGTTCTAATGTTTTAGTTGATTTTTCTCCAGAAAGAGAAATAAACATTTCTGTCACCTTCATAAGCTACCTGGAAGTTAACAGATTTTCTGAAAATTTTTAGTAATTAATTCCAAAGCAATCTTGAGAAAGAACAAACTATCACACATCCTGATTTTGAGCTATATTATAAAGCTATAGTAATTAAAGCAGTATGGTTTTGGCATAAAAACACACATAGATAAATGGAACAGAATAGAGAGTCCTGAAATATATCTGTGATCAATTAATTTACAACAAATGAGCCAAGAATATAGAATGAAAAAAGACAGTCTCTTCAGTAAATAGTGTTTGAAAAACTGGACAGCCACATTTAAAAGAATGAAACTGTACCACCATTTATACCATGCACAAAAATGAACTCAACATGAATGAAGACTTGAATGTAAAAAACTAAAACCATAAACCACTGAAAGAAAACATGAGTGGTAAGCTCCTTGATGTAGGCTTTGCAGATGATTTCTTGAACCTGACACCAAAAGGAAAAGTAACAAAATTAAAACTAAACAACTGGGACTACATCAAACTAAAAACGTTCTGTACAGCAAAGGCAACTATTAACAAAACAGCCTACTGAAAGGGCAAAATATTTGAGAATCGTATATCTGATAGGGAGTTAATATCCAAAATATATAGAGAACTCATACAACTTACTAGCAAAAAAAAATTTTTTTTTGGTTAAAATTGGGCAGAGAATCTAAACAGACATCTCTCCAAAGAAGACATACAGATGGCCACAAACATGTGAAAACATGCTCAACATCATTAATAATCAGAGAAAGGCAATTTAAAACACTAAAGGTGCTCAACATCACCGATCATTCAGTTCAGTTCAGTTCAGTTGCTCAGTCATGTCCGACTCTTTGCGACCCCATGAATCTCAGCACGCCAGGCCTCCCTGTTCATCACCAACTCCCGGAGTTCACTCAAACTCATGTCCATCGAGTCCGTGATGCCATCCAGCCATCTTATCCCCTGTCATCCCCTTTTCCTCCTGTCCCCAATCACTCCCAGCATCAGAGTCTTTTCCAGTGAGTCAACTTTTCTCATGAGGTGGCCAGAGTACTGGAGTTTCAGCCAATCATTAGGGAAATGAAAATCAAAATAATGAGATATTACTTCACACCTGTTAGAAAGGCTGTTATCAAAAAGACAAGAAATAATAAGTGTTGGCAAGGACATAGAGAAAAATGAACACTTGTACATTGTTAGTAGGAATGTAAATTAGTGCAGTCACTATGGAAAACAATATGGGGATTCTTTAAAATATTAAAAATAGAACTTCTATATGATACACAATTCCATTTCTGGGTAATTTTTCAAAGAAAACCAGAACACTAATTTGAAAATATATATGCACTGCAGTATTAATACAATAGCCAAGACATGGAAATAACTTAAGTGTTCATTAATGGATGAATGGATAAAGAAGATGTGAGATAAATAAATAAATATATATATATATATATATACACACACACACACACATATACATACATGAATATTACTCAGCCATTAAAAAGAATTAAAATTTTCCATTTGTGACAACCTGAATGGACCTTGAAGGCATGATGCTAAGTGAAATAAGTCAGAAAAGGACAAATACAATATGACCTCTCTTATATAAAGAATTTGAAAGACAAAAACAGATTATAAACAAACAAGCCAAGTTCATAGATACAGAAAACAGACTGGTAGTTGCAAGAAGTTGAAGTGGGACAAAGGCATAAAACTTTTTTAAAATTTTAAATAAATAGAATAAAAATTTTAAAATAAATAATAAAATTATATTATACATTTTAGAATATATGACTGGGTTCACTTGCTCTTTCAATTTTAAAAATAAACATAATACTGACTGGAAGAGTGTGAATAGGAAGAGTCTTTTTTTCCAGTTATTGGAAATACTTATTATAAAGCCTTGTGAAACATAATCTAAATTATACATCAATCAGATTTCAATGTTTTCTTTCTGAGGAGAGCATCTGGAGACTAATTTGGCTTTATTTACTACAATAAGATGGATTTTGTGAATTATTTAAAATTATGTTTCACAAGTGTTAAAAAGGATAACAAAGTTATCAGCACCTGAAGTTGCTTGTGATCATCAAGTGAGGGAGATTCATTCTTAAAGGAAACATCCATATCAACTATCAAGATAAGACTATATCTGAATGATATAAATAAATCTTTTCTAGTCTATTTTGGCAAAACCTTCAATAGTTATTTATATAACTGGCTGTCAAAATCCTGTTTTTGGTTGCAAACAGATTAAACCAGATCAGAGGCAGGATAGGCGCCTACATCCCCACATAGCATGTCACTTCCGTATCTAACAATTCTCAAGGCTTTCCCATTGCTTATGCGTAGTGATCAGACTTCTTACCTGTATGATCTGGGCTCCAAACCAGCTTCTCTCTCATTTCTCATCTTCTCAAGCTTGTTTTCAACCAGCTTCAAATGTGCCATGCTCTCTTTCTCTTATCCTGCAGTCTTTGATCTAGTTTTTCTTCTTGATGTAATCTCTTTTTATCCCTTCTCTCATCTTGTGCCTGTGGTCTGGCTTAATCTTCTTGTGTCTGTTTAAATGTCACTTCCTTCAGGATGTCTTTTGTCATACCCAAAGCTTATGTCAGTTTTTCCCTAAATGCTCCAACACCCAAAACATCCATTTCCCCTCCACAGCATTTTCACACAGTTGTGATTGCCATCTCCTTGTCTTCATGTCCTGATGAATGAGAAGAACTGTGATTGTGAAAGAAATGGATAGGTGGAGTGTTAAGGAAGGCTAAGTAGAGAGGTTTGATCTAAAATACATTGTATTGGGTACATACTTTAGTGGTACTAGCTAAGGGCTGCAGGTAACTGTCACTGAGACAAGCAATGCCCACAGGCAGTGGTCTGGTTTTGTGTTTCAAGTACTTCATATGGGAATTAGCATTCAGAACACTGACTCTGATCCTTGGAAAGGTTGCCCAGTGTAAGGGAGAAGTCTAGCCCTGGAGGAATCTGTCTGGGTCAAGATACTAAACTAAGGTAGGGATCCAATTACCAGAATTGGTGTTTAATACACATGTTTGGGCATTCAGAACAAAGTGAGAACACAGCTATTAGGCCCACGACACAAGGTCAGAATGGAGCTAGAGCAAGACCAGTGATACAGAACTTAGGAATCCTATACTTCCTGAAATTGATGAAAATAATTGGCTCTAGAGCCTGGGGAAAGCTAGATCTGAAGATGTAAGTGGAAGGATACCATAATCGGAATAATTTGGGGACAAGGACCAAAGAATTCATTATACCTGTTAGGGAATTCAATCATGAGGAAGGCCAAACTGACTTGAAGCCAGGCTGCACCTTCACACAGACTGTCCCCTGGGCAATCCACTTCAGTGCTGACAAGAGAAGCAAGGCAAGAACAGACTCCCGTCTGCAATGTGCTCTATAATTATTTCCTCTTAAGATTGTCTACTTATTCTAGAAAAAATTTTCAGGAAACTTTTGTCCTTTTCCTTTTGTCCTTTTCATGCCTGTCTGATGGTGCGCTTGCCAAATGACATTTGTAAGGTGCATTCTATGTCTGATTTGGTCTGAGTCATCACACTTTTAGGAGAGATAGGCCATGGTCAAAGAATTTCAGAGAGGAATTTGTTCATGATATTTCACTAGATGCCATCCTGGTATTTACCATTTTTGTCAAGCCTCCAATAAAAAGCTCTCTGGACAAGCCAGAAAGGAATCATTTTAACTGAGATCAACCAGAAAAGATCTTAGTCTTTAGACAAAATAAGGCCAAGCAACCAAAAATAGTGTCAAATATGTAACAGAATTAAGGAATTCATCACGCTAACCTTATGGAGTGTTTCATCCAGAAATCAATACTTCCTAAATTTGTATTTAAGTCCTGGAATTGGATCTAATCCAAACTTCACAAATTTTCCTTCATGTTGATATATATATATATATATATGTATATATATATATATATTTTAAACATAAAGATAAGGGAAGGAGACTTAATAGTAGTGAGTCAATGCATTCTCAAAGACTGGGACAGTTGAAGAATTACTTGATTTAAGAATTCCAAAAGCATTTTCCACTCTATCAGCAGCCATGTTGGCAACTGTGTTTTTATGTTTTTGTTTTTGTTTTTGTTTAAACAAGCAGGAAAAGCTATATAGTGAAAGGGGTCAGTAGTTTGTTTGTTTTGCTTGCAAACAGCCTTCATTATTCTGCTGAGGCCTGTAGAAATATCTCCCTATTACAATAAACCCTGAACTTTCTTAGAGTTGGGACTACATTTCACTCACCTCCTTATCTCTTGCGTGACCCAGAGAACAGGTATCCAATAAACATTTGTTGAATAATGGGATGAATGAATGAATGAATCAGTTTGCACATGATAATTCCCCAAGAAGCACTGACAGAAAGATATTCCCTTTCCTACATAAGGAGGAGAGGATAAATTGGCCTAGCTGACATGCTAAAAGCAGAACCACTCAGAAACAGGTCCACCAAGAGGAACACCGGTCCAAGCAGCTTAGAGAGAAATTAATTAGCTATGAGGGAACTGTTCTCTGTGACACCTCCCCAAATACCTTCACTCTTCTCTTTACAGTTGCCCTGAATACTCCTCTGCACTTACCATAGCCTTTTCTCATTTCAGACTTAGAGGTATCAGGCCTTTAGAGAGCATGAAATGAGAACAGAAAAGAAAGACACTTCTTGAGACCAAGCCTGTACCTACAGGTAGCATGCTGCTTTACTTAAACTTGTGTCTAATGCTCACGTGATCATAAAAAATGGGTATTAGTGCTCTTACCATTAGATAGATAGAGGAAACTGAAGTATAGACAGGCTAAGTAACTTGCCTACAGTTGCACAGCTAACCAATGGGGCTTCTGGTTCCAGAGTCCTCATCTTTAGTCCCCGCTGAGAAATGTGGATGTCTTCACAATTTTGCCTCATCTCAGAACCATCACCTCATCACTTTTTTGCCAGAAGGGGAAAAATATTTTCTGAATAGATGGCACTTTAGCAAACTCATTTCAGTTGTTTCACTGGACCCTCCTGCTATTCTGAAGGCAGGTAAGGTCAAGAGTGCAGGGCAGAGTTAGGGCAAATGGGAATTCAGAGGTGATTTTCAAGCCTTCTAGAGCGGAATTAACAGACGTGTCAATGGGCGGGAAAGCTGAACTTGGGGAAGGCAGGGTGCTTGCCAGCTTTCACCTTCCTGTCTCTTCACTGTCACAGACCTCCTTGCAGCCAGGCATTTCTAGCTCCAGTGGCCTCCGCGTGACACAGGGTCTTCATCTGCCTGACCATAATGAGCAATTTGCTCTAATCTATGAATAGAAATTAGAATTTAATTCGCTTTAGCAGCATTTCAAGAAGGGAGATGCTTAAGTAAGCTGTTTGGTGTCCTCTACATTACTACTGAAGGTTAATCACTCCTCAATAAGCATACTTGAGCCCCAAACTATGTTCTTGAGAAAATAGATTAATTAAACCACAAGTGGCAATTACTTGTAGTTTAGAGGGCTTCTAGCTGTAGCAACGTTACCAAGTAATATCTTTTTCTAAGTTAACTAGCTCTTAAATTTGTTTTCAAATGAATGTGGTATCTATTAGTTTCTGCTAATTTTGTTTCCTATTGAAAATGGAAAGAGGGTGTCATCTGACTGAAATCTGAAGTTGAAGTTATGTACTATAACTTATTCTCCCAACAAAACTCTTGCTTCAGAAGTTAGTTTCCACTGAAATTCTAAACATATGAACATTTCTGAATTTATTTTAGAAATGTGGCTCTAGAACATCCATGTAGATGGAATGTTTCACAGCCACTTAAAATCCTGTATTTATTGACATGAGATAATGTTGATAATATAATGTGAGTGGGAAAATAGAGTTTATGTAGAGAATGAGTATTATTTTCAAAATATAATTCTGTATGTTCACAGGCATATAGGGAAAGCAACTAGAAATATGCTGGATATCTCTGAATTGTGGGTTTTAGATAGTTTTAAATTTTTTAACTTTTCTGTGTTTTCTCTTTTTTTGTGTGATAGATACATATTATTTTCATGTTTTGTTTATTAATAGTGTGCAGAATATAAGCAGGTCAGGAAGCAACAGTTAGAACTGGACATGGAACAACAGACTGGTTCCAAATAGGAAAAGGAGTACATCAAGGCTGTATATTGTCACCCTGCTTATTTAACTTTTATGCAGAGTACATCATGAGAAATGCTGGGCTGGAAGAAGCATAACCTGGAATCAAGATTGCCGGGAGAAATATCAATAACCTCAGATACGCAGATGACACCACCCTTATGGCAGAAAGTGAAAAACAACAAAAAGCCTCTTGATGAAAGTGAAAGAGGAGAGTGAAAAAGTTGGCTTAAAGCTCAACATTCAGAAAACAAAGATCATGGCATCTTGTCCAATCACTTCTTGGCAAATAGATGGGAAAACAGTGAAACAGTGGCTATTTTTCTGGGCTCCAAGATCACTGCAGATGGTGACTGCAGCCACAAAATTAAAAGACTCTTACTCCTTGGAAGGAAAGTTATGAACAACCTAGACAGCATATTAAAAAGCAGAGACATTACTTTGTCAACAAAGCTCTGTCTAGTCAAGGCTATGGTTTTTCCAGTAGTTATATATGGATGTGAGAGTTGGACTGTGAAGAAAGATGAGTGCCAAAGAATTGATGATTTGAACTGTGAGTTGGAGAGGACTCTTGAGAATCCCTTGGACTGCAAGGAGATCCAAGCAGTCCATCCTAAAGGAGATCAGTCCTGGGTGTTCATTGGAAGGACTGATGCTGAAGCTGAAACTTCAATATTTGCCCACCTCGTGCAAAGAGTTGACTCATTGGAAAAGACCCTGATGCTGGGGAAGATTGAGGGCACGAGGAGAAGGGGATGACAAAGGATGAGATGGTTGGATGGCATCACCGACTCAATGGACATGAGTTTGGGTAAACTCTGGAAGTTGGTGATGGACAGGGAGACCTGGCATGCTGCGATTCATGGGGTCAAGAAGAATCAGACATGACTGAGTGGCTGAACTGAACTGAACTGAGAATATAAGCATCTTATTTAAAACTGGAACTCTACAGATAGAACTGAAATACCCTTTAAATATTTAACCATTTCAGTCCCTCACCAGAGAATAACATTATTACTAACATTGATGAATAGCAGGGTAACTGACCAGTGGCACTATGGACATTTTGGGCCTTGCAGGGTATTTTGTAGCATCTTTGTCCTCTATCCACTAGAGGCCCTTAACATCCACCTCTCAGTAATGACAACCAAAAATGTATCAGTGGACAAAATTCTCCTCTTGTTGAGCACATGGATGTATAGCCTCTAAGTCCTTTTTTATCAGTATTGGTGCACATACATTCTCATATAAAAATATATCATTAAAATACAAATTACCTTATTCTGAACATATCTACCAGTTCAGTTCATTTCAGTTGCTCAGTTGTGTCCAATTCTTTGTATTGCAGCACACCAGGCCTCGCTGTCCATCACCAACTCCCGGAGTTCACCCAAACTCTGGAAGTTCACTTATGTACATCGAGTCAGTGATGCCATCCAGCCATCTCATCCTCTATCATCCCCTTCTCCTCCTGCCCCCAATCACTACCAGCATCACGGTCTTTTCCAATCAGTCAACCCTTCTCATGAGGTGGCCAAAGTATTGGAGTTTCAGCCTCAGCATCAGTCCTTCCAATGAACACCTGGACTAGTCCCTTTTAGGATGGACTGGTTGGCTCTCCTTGAAGTCCAAGGGACTCACAAGAGTCTTTTCCAGCACCAAAGTTCAAAAGCATCAATTCCTCGGCACTAGCTTTCTTCACAGTCCAACTCTCACATCCATACACGACCACTGGAAAAACCCTAACCTAGACTAGACGGACCTTTGTTGACAAAGTAATGTCTCTGCTTTTTAATATGCTGTCTAAGTTGGTCATAATTTTCCTTCCAAGGAGTAAGCGTCTTTTAATTTCATGGCTGCAATCACTATCTGCAGTGATTTTTGAGCCCCCCAAAATAAGTCAGGCACTGTTTCCACTGTTGCCCCATCTATTTCCCATGAAGCAATGGGACTGAATACCATGATCTTAGTTTTCTGAATGTTGAGCTTTAAGCCAACTTTTTCACTCTCCTCTTTCCCTTTCATCAAGAGGCTTTTTGGTTCCTCTTCACTTTCTGCCATAAGGGTGGTGTCATCTGCATACCTGAGAATATTGATATTTCTCCCAGCAATCTTCATTCCAGCTTGTGCTTTTTCCAGTCCAGCATTTCTCATGATGAACTCTGCATATAAGTTAAATAAGCAGGGTGACAATATACAGTCTTGAAGTACTCCTTTTCCTATTTGGAGCCAGTTTGTTGTTCCATGTCCAGTTCTAATTGTTGCTTTCTGATCTGCATATAGGTTTCTCAAGAGGCAGGTTAGGTGGTCTGGTATTCCCATCTCTTTCAGAATTTTCTATAGTTTATTGTGATCCACACAGTCAAAGGCTTTGGCATAGTCAATAAAGCAGAAATAGATGTTTTTCTGGAACTCTCTTGCTTTTTCAATGACCCAGTGGATGTTGGCAATTTGATCTCTGGTTCCAATACCTGTTCTAAAACCAGTTTGAACATTTGGAAGTTCATGGTTCACGTATTGCTGAAGCCTGACTTGGAGAATTTGACCATTCCTTTACTATTGTGTGAGATGAGTCCAGTTGTGTGGTAGTTTGAGCATTGTTTGGCATTACCTTTCTTTGGAATTGGAATGAAAACTGACCTCTTCCAGTCCTGTGGCCACTGCTGAGTTTTCCAAATTTGTTGGCATATTGAGTGCAGCACTTTCACAGCATCATCTTTCAGGATTTGAAACAGCTCAACTGGAAGTCCATCACCTCCACTAGCTTTGTTCATAGTGATGCTTCCTAAGGCCCTCTTGACTTCACATTCCAGAATGTCTGGCTCTAGGTGAGTGATCACACCATCGTGATTATCTGGGTCGTGAAGATCTTTTTTGTACATTTCTGCTGTGAATTCTTGCCACCTCTTCTTAGTATCTTCTGCTTCTATTAGGTCTATACCATTTCTTTCCTTTATTGAGCCCATCTTTGCATGAAATGTTCCCTTGGAATCTCTAATTTTCTTGAAGACATCTCTAGTCTTTCCCATTCTATTGTTTTCCTCTATTTCTTTGCATTGATCACTGAGGAAGGCTTTCTTATCTCTCCTTGCTATTCTTTGGAACTCTGCATTCAAATGGAAACATATGTATAACTTACTTTAAACACATTCAATATTATGGCTTAGTGGTCATTATAAATTAATCTGTTGATATACAGATTTCATGTATTATATTAATAATCATGGTCATGCAATTGTAATCAAGCCAAAGATTTTAAGAACGATCAGCCTACATAAATATAGTGTGGAAGGTGATGACTCTGGGGCATGTTCAACCCTCTAATGAAAGGAAAGCCACTGTGGCTGAGAACTGAATTAAAAGGAAAGAATGAACTCATAGGACATCTCATTTAGGGAAAATGTGGGGAAAGAAGGTATGACCCTTGAATTCCAGGGACAGCAGTGTGCCAGTCCCAAGAACGAAGCTGGTCAAAGGCTCCCCTTACATTGTCTCCTCACCGGTTACTATAACTCAGCACCAGTCAATCCTGGGTTCACTTTTCTTTAGCAAAATCTACTACTCCAAATCGTCTTTTTTTGATAAAAATGGAGGTTTCAGGACCCACATTAAGGCATTTGTTTACCTGTTGAGTTCAGAATCAAATTTTAAGAACAAGATATTGGTTCATTCCTTTGCCCGAAAGATTCAAGAAGTGGAGCACTGACAGATCTCCAGAAGCTCCCAGCCCCACCTGCCTCTTCCTTATCCCAACTCCAGTCCTTCGGTAATGGCTGTCTTCATTTTCTCAGTGGTCATACTCCTGATTTCCTTTATGGTTTACATCCCTCAACAATATGGAAGTTCTGCTTACTTTAGACTTTACTCAAATAAAGTAACTATTTTCTTTTGGTTTTGCTTCTTTCACTCATTGTTATTTTTATTTACAATGTTGGCCAAAGTTGCAATTTCATCATGTTCATTACTGTAGGTATACTATTTTATGAATATGTGAAATTTATTTATACTTTCTTGGAGAAGGCAATGGCACCTCACTCTTGCCTGGAAAATCCCATGGACGGGGGAGCCTGGTAGGCTGCAGTCCATGGGATAGCTAAGAGTCGGACATGACTGAGTGACTTCACTATCACTTTTCACTTTCCTGCATTGGAGAAGGAAATGGCAACCCACTCTAGTTCTCTTGCCTGGAGAAGCCCAGGGACAGTGGAGCCTGGGGGGCTGCTGTCTATGGGGTCACACAGAGTCGGACACGACTGAAGCGACTTAGCAGCAGCATTTATACTTTCTACTTTTTCTGGATATTTGGACTTTTCCAATATTAAATTTTTACAATTCTGCTATATATATATATATGTATATATATATATATATATATATATTCCTCTTTATGGATCCTGGGCATATGTATGTAAGTTTTTCTAGAGTGTGTAACTAAAAGTGGACTAACCATGTCAGAGGATCTGAATGTGATTTAACCTCTTGAAAGCTCAAAAGAAAAATTCTATTCCTTACATCCTCACCAACACTTTGATGTTCAAAGCCATTAAAATGTTGATGTGGCTTTTTCCTTTTAATATTATTCAATGGAATACAAACACTGATGAATAGGATAGGTGGATGACATAAAGGCCTCAGTCTTACGTTAGGCTGTTATAACAAAATACCATAGAATGGGTGACTTATGAACAACAGGAATTTATTTCTCACACATTTGTAGTCTGGGAAGTCCAAGGTAAAAGGTGTCAGCAGATTCAACATCTGGTGAGGGCCTGCTTTCTGATTCTTCTTCCTGTGTCCTCATGTGGTAGAAAGAGCTGGAGAAGTCTCTTGTAAAACCCATTCATAAGGGCTGCATCGTGATGATCTAATCACCTCCCAAAGGCTTCACTTCCTGATACCAAGACATTGAGTGTTAGGATTTCAACATATAATTTCTTAGGTACACACGCACTTAGTCCATGACAGTCTCTAAACTGAATGAACACCAGGAGTTATCTGAATGATCTCCTCCCTACCCCTGGGTAAGGTGAGGCTAATGGCTTACAAATTTCTCCATTTTCCCCTTGACAAAAACTTGTGAGATGTGGTGAAAACAGAGCTATCAATACCAGAGTCTGGAGAGTGTGGGGCTCCCAGCTAGAGAACATTTCAAATGCCCATCACCAAACCTAAGAGGTTAGCTAAAAAGTATGTAACAAACACTAAAATAAAATTTTCAGATCCAACTGACAAAAAAACCTCCTAGAAAACAAGAGCCCAGTTATAATATCAAACACTGGACCAGAATGGAACGCATCCAATTTCCTCCCTGCCCACATCTGCTACTTCAGCAGTGTTCTCCATCTCAGGAAATGATATCACCATACACCCTGTGGTCTAAATCAGAGAAAGAATCTTTTTATGGAATCCCTCCCACCTTCACCACCCACACCTAATAACTTTTTTGAAAATATGTCCACTTCTTTCTAGCCCCATCTCCAATGTCTTAATGTGTCCTTCGAACTTCAGCTTTGATATTTCTCCTTGACCCATCCCTTGTGGCTCAGCTGGTAAAGAATCCACCTGCAATGTGGGAGACTTGGGTTCAATCCCTGGGTTGGAAAGATCCCTGGAGAAGGGAAAGGCTATCCACTTCAGTATTTTGGCCTGGAGAATTCCAGGGTCTATACAGTCCATGAGATCACAAAGTCAGACATGACTGAGCGACTTTCATTTTTACTTTCACTTGACCCATCCCATCAGATGTGTGTTCCTTTTACAAGTACCTCTCACTGCCCAATAATGGTAAAGGTTATTTTTATGTATCTGGTGTTGATTACAGTGCTTCTGAAACTTTAATGTGCATTTGAATCATTCAGGAGTCTCATTCAGGTTCAGAATCTGATTCAGTATGTCTGAGATGGCATGAGAAATTCTGCATTTCTAACTAGACTCCAGGCAACATTGATATTGCAAACCTTACACACCACAATTTGAGGAGCAAGGATCTGTCTTTTCCCCTGAGCTTAAAGCTCTCTGAGACTAGGGAGAATATTTATTTTCTGGTTGTGGAATCTCCTGCATCTATATAAGACAAGCTATTAGTCAGAAAAATCAAAGAATGAAATCCTCTAGGCAGGCAAGGAGGAAAAAGTTGAAACAATTTCTGAATCAGAGTAAGGAGTTGCAAGAAGCTTTTCTTCCATTCTGGTGAAGGGGAGCAGGTAATAGTTTGTGCCATAAGCAGGCATATGAAGAGGATGGAATAAAATAGGGCCAATTGATTTGACAATGATACAATGAAATAGCTGAAGAAGAGGTGGTTCGGTTCAGTTCAATTCAGTCACTCAGTCGTGTCCGACTCTTTGTGACCCCATGAATTGCAGCACGCCAGGCCTCCCTGTCCATCACCAACTCCCGGAGTTCACTCAGACTCACGTCCATCGAGTCAGTGATGCCATCCAGCCATCTCATCCTCTGTCGCCCCCTTCTCCTTCTGCCCCCAATCCCTCCCAGCATCAGAGTCTTTTCCAATGAGTCAACTCTTCGCATGAGGTGGCCAAAGTACTGGAGTTTCAGCTTTAGCATCATTCCCTCCAAAGAAATCCCCGGGTTGATCTCCTTCAGAATGGATTGGTTGGATCTCCTTGGAGTCCAAGGGACTCTCAAGAATCTTCTCCAACACCACAGTTCAAAAGGATCAATTATTTGGCACTCAGCCTTCTTCACAGTCCAACTCTCACATCCATACATGACCACAGGAAAAACCATAGCCTTGACTAGAGGGACCTTTGTCGGCAAAGTAATGTCTCTGCTTTTGAATATGCTATCTAGGTTGGTCATAACTTTTCTTCCAAGGAGTAAGCGTCTTTTAATTTCATGGCTGCAATCACCATCTGCAGTGATTTTGGAGCCCAAAAAATAAAGTCTGACACTGTTTCCACTGTTTGCCCATCTATTTCCCATGAAGTGATTGAGTTGCAAATCAAAAGATGGAGGCCAGAAGAAATAATCTGTTCATTTCCTAAAGTGGAGGAAATGGGATTTCAAGGACAGTAAAAGAAAGACGTTGTGGCTGCTACTATTTGAAAGTCTAGAGGTATTTTGAGGGTTAGATGAAGTATTAGATGAAACATTTTGAGTATTCTAGGTTCAAGTTTCTAGAAGATGTTGAATGATTGTTATGGTAACTTTGCTTGTTAGCATGAAAGACCTCCTCTTCGAATGTCAATATACAGACAAATTATTACACCAAAAAGAAATTAACAACTAGGTGTGTGTATGTGTGTGACTCAGGAAGACTCAGAACATCTCCATAAGCTCAATACTGATAGGCATTAAAGATTCCAGGAGGACATACATTGAACCCCAGATATGCTGACTCTTTGAGAAGTAGAGAGAAATGCCAGCCAATAAACTTTGCCTTTGGACAAGTCATTTCTGATTCAGACTATAGTATCCTCAACCCTAAATGTACTATTTCCAGATTTATATCCACAAATCCTTCAAGCCTTATGTCTGTTGTTTGGGGAGGGAGGTGGTGTCCATGGCTCTTCTCTCTCTCTCTCTCTTTCTCCCTCTCTCTCCTCTACAGGAGCTCAGGATCCATCAGGACTGGTCTCATAAACACAAGAGATTTTCCTTCTCAGGACCACCACTTCTGCCTCAAAATACAAATGTCCATAATGCATATGATTTGTTTGCAAGTTAAATAATCAGTGACTCTTAAATGTGCTTTTTAAAATAAGCTTCTGCTCCAGAAAATGACACACAAAGAATCTGTCACCCTGATTTTCTTGGCAAAACACTAAAGTGTATGTAGATAGTTCCTGGACTGACCCAAAGGCTGTGTCATGCCTGGTATCACAGTGGTGGGGTGGGGGCAGGACTTTTGGAGATCTGCTTAATGCGTAGGATAGAATAGCTGCTGAAAACATACATTTGTTAGAATAGGAAAGGATTTCAACTGTGATTATCATTTTTTCAGTCTCTCTATCTCCCCTTCCCTTCATATCTCTGTTTCTTCTCTGTCTTCTCTCACCTTCTTTCTCACATGGACTCTCACCCTCTTTTCTTCAGTCACTATCTTCTGTTTTTGTTGAGTATCAAAAATAGCTTAGGAGTGTTTACTTTGTTGCAAGTGAGCAAAAGTTCATGTATCATCATCTCCTTCTCCATTTTGTTTTGTTTTAAATATTATGAGATGAAACAGCACATTCTTGAAATCTCAACAATTTTTTTCAAAGAAAAAATCTGTTTAGCTTCCCCATAAGAATATGAGTGGAAGTTGCTCAGTCGTGTCTGACTTTTTGTGACCTCATGGACTATACAGTCCCTGGAATTCTCCAGGCAAGAATACTGGAGTAAGTAGCCTTCCCTTCTTCAGAAGATCTTCCCAACCCAGAGATCAAACCCAGGTCTCCTGAATTGCAGGTAGATTCTTTACCAGCTGAGCCACAAGGGAAGCTCCATAGTTTGAAAGAAAAGAGAGGCTGTTTGTTCTTTTCCTTGTGGTCATCAGCCCTTTAAAGAGGTTGAGATGGGCTAACAGTTAGAGAAACTGCCCAACTTTTATTTCCCTAAAGCCCTCTTGGCAGCCACTCTTCCCAGGAGCCTCTCTGACCCTGCTTTCTATCCCCTTTCACTGTTCTCTTTACCTGTATATCACTCCTGGAAGTCTTAGTTTCTCCCTCCTACAGGGCTTTTTGATGAAGATGGAAATTACTGATAGTTTAGAATCAGCTGGTGTGAAAACAATATACATTGATCAGAAACATTTTAGGAGAAAAAAAAAAAGAAACATCTTAGGAAATATTCAAATTGCAAAATTGAAACACTGTTCAGATACAATGCTGTGCTGTGCTGTGCTTAGTTGCTCAGTCATGTTTGACTCTTTGTGACTCCATGGACTATAGCCTGCCAGGCTCCTCTGTCCATGAGGATTCTCTAAAGCTCAAATCCTGGAGTGGGTTGCCATGACATCCTCTCAGACATGATTGACTGGAGATATTTAGGAGAACTGAGAACATTTTTCAACACATTGTTAAAAGGAAGAAAGGTATTCAAATAGTTTTCCTTATTTTATTCAACCTGCCAGCTCAAAGCCAATAAATAGTACATATGTATGAAACTCAATTTGATAGAGTTGGTTCCATCTTAAAGTTCCTTCCTTATGGGCTATTATTTTGTAGCTTATCCCTTTTGAAAGAAAGCTCAAGGGTGTCTGTGTATATTAAAGTATATCCAACATGAGGAAACAAAGCACGTATGTGCCTCAAGTTTGTGAGCAAAAAGGATCTTATTTTGTGAATTTTGAACTCTAATTTTTTCTACAACATTGCTTTCCTTTGAGCCTTTTAGATATAGTTTCTTAATGACCTGGACAAAACAACAAGGATTAGATCGGATTAAGGAGCAGGATAACAGGGTAGTAATTTATTACTGTACACAGTCCACTTCTCTCCAGGATGATTTTTAAATTCCAGTCAGAAGTTTTTCATGACAGCAGAAACCATTTCATCCTAATGCATGAGAAGTTTTCAGAATATAATTCATTTTTTCCAAAGTGAAAACTAATGTTTTAAAATAAATTACATATATATACATATATATGCACATATTTGCATCAGTATCAATTGTGCCTATGTTGTGATAGATGCACAAAAAATTAGCAAACTAAATCAAATTAGTGTTGCTATTTCTGTTACCTCCATAATAAAATGAAAGTCTCCATAGCTAACATTTACTGAAAGGTTACTTTGTATCAAGTTCCAATTTTACATATATTATCCCACCTAATATTCAGCATCAGACCTCTGATTCAAAGGTCTGTTAGTGTCTCTATTTAACAAATGAAGAATGAAGTTTTACCAAGTTTAAGTGTCAGAATCAATGTCATTCAGTCTTTACAATGCAGGGCCAATGCGTAAACCCCTTGTCTGGCCAACTCTAAGCCCATGCTTACTTTCAGCATAAAGATTAAGCTCAAGAATTCTGGAAACACAGTGTCTAGTTTTAAATTTCAGCTCTACATTTCCCAGCTCAAGGTCTAGCTTCAAGGTCTTGAAGACATTTCTTAATCTTTCTCTGCCTCCACTGACTCTTGGTGCCTCATAGCTACTTGTGACGTTGTTAAAATAATTAAATGAGCTAAAATATATAAATCACTTAACAAACTGAATGGCACTTAGTAAGTGTTCAATAAATGCTATTCATTACCTATATTGTTCCTATTTTCCCTGCGGTAGAGCTCTTCCAGAAAACCCTTGAAGTTTTTATTGTTTGTTTTGTTTTATGCTTTACTTATCTTTCTCAGTAGGGCACAATAATGATAATTTAAAAATAAGCTTTAGTTAGGGAGGAAGGATTAACTAACATTCTAACAACAATAGCAGACTTCACCAACCATATTTTGATGTTCAGCCTTCCCTACAATGAAGACAGACACTGGTAAAGTTAATCTGGTTTAAACAAACCAATACGACATGTCATCTCCATGCTGTGCTGTGAATAGTTTACCTGGCCATGCCCATCAGCAGTCCTGGAGCTGAGAGGTCCTTCCTATGTTGGGGGCTTTGACTGAGTGTTGTCAGTGCCCTGGGATGAGGATAAAAGGAACAGAACTGAGTGTCTGAGAGAGACTGCAGGAAACGGGAACAGACAGGCAGATAGGGAGCTAAAGTTGACTGAGAAATTGTTTCATTTGATCCTAATAATAGCATTTATCTTCCTCCCTGCCTCCTTCTCTTTCTCCTTCCCTTCCTTTCCTTTTCCTCCCCCATCTCTCAGTTTCTTTTTCTCTCTTCCACTTCCTCCCTCCCTCCCTTCCTTTCTTCCTTTATGTTGTTTGAGCTCCTATTGTAATTTATGATCATTTTGCTATTGAAGAAATTTAGCCTAAAATGAAATAACTTGCTTTAAGTTACATGGTATATTTGCGATGGAGATTTGTACCATTTCTTTTTGATTCATAAGCCATTCCTCTTTCTCCTATAATTCTTCTATCTACAAAGAGGACAAAGCGATGTGTAGGAGGGGGAGGCATCTATCCAGGAAGACAGGGTAAGAGCCAAAGTGCCTCCAGTAATAGCCTGGAGGCCCACCCAGTGTCTTTTTGAGCATATTTGCACCAGCCTATTCTACAGCTTTGTTTATCCTTTCTTCCACTTCAGGAAAATACTGTATTGACTATGACCTGGGTCTTTTATGACATTTTCTTCTTGTCTGCCAAATAAGAAAAACCGCAGTCATATATTTTTGACCATTGCTGAGGCATTTGAATTCTCTGACAGTAATACTCTATTGCCTTTTTGAGGGTTGAGATTCTTTCCTCATTGCTAAACTGCATAATTTGCTGCATTTTGCTGGATTTGCAAATTGTGAAGATGGGAACAACTTCCTTGGGGACTGATTATACTTTTCAAAAATTTGCATTTTGTATTATTAACTCTCAAGAAGACAAAAAAGACTTTCTTCCTTTAAATGAATACTGCTCTGGACTTGGTAGGTAAACTTAGGCTGCTAGAATAATCAAGTCCTTTAAGCATTTCCATTACACCTTTTGGACAAGCAAGTACACAGGTTTGAGTTAAAATGTCTTATAAAAGGGAGGGCTTCTGAATGCCCTATTTTTGTCTTGCCTTCCCTTAAAATATATTTTCCCTGTCAGCTTTTCTGAAGATAACAAAAGGTGCTTGTCAAATGCCAGTCTCAGTGATGGCTACTTCTGTCTAGTAATAGTTGCAACTATTTTGCACAGATGGTGTTTATGTGTTTGTTTAAAATGCTAAATATTTTTATAATTTGATAAATAAAACATTAGCAAACAGCTTGTGGAAAAATCTACAAGACTGAGTGAGATAATGAAAGATCAATCAGTGATGGATGTATACAGTATACATGCTGATTTATCAAATAAACACTTAGAGGCAATGTCAGAAACAGTTGAGAGGAATGCTAGCTTTCCTGTTAGTACTTAAAAGCCTAATAGCCCTCCTAAACACTGAAGGAGGAAGCACATCTTAGTTTTGGCCAAGAAAAGGAATGTTTACAAAGCAATTTCTCCTGATTAATGATTTGAAGTAGAGAGGTGTTTCTGATTTTTAAAAAATCCAACCAATTTGTCAGTACAATGTCGGAAGGAACAAAGTTTCCTTTTTGATTTCATTGACTTAACACATCCTGGGAATAACAAGTACCCTGCTATTTACCAAACATGGAGAAGGCAGATGCATGCAGAATAGTTTCTTAATAGAAGCACTGTCATTCGTTAAAAGAAATGTCTGCTCACATTTCCTTGGGCTCTTTAGGAGTGGGAATAAACCAAGCATAACTTCATTTGTTTCTGTAGAACAGCTGCAATCCCATAAACAACCAAGGTAGAAGTAAATATGTTTCTGCTTTCCAACAGGAACGCATTTCTGTTTAGCTCCTTATTTACAAATATGTTGCTCCCAAGTTGGGTTTCTTAGGGACATCTTTGCCTTTTCCCTTTAATCAGAAAAGAAGAGACCAATAATGATTACACTGAGTCTAAGCACTGTTGTACTGACCCTGCTGGAGAAGCTGCTGATTGCTTGACTTATGTGTACTAAGTGGTCATGAATATTCATCTAGGTCTGTTTTTTACCAGTGTTTGAATAAGTGCTGCACTTTACTAGAGCTACTTATGATACCTTGTAGGATTACAGAATAATATATTAAAGAAGCAAAATTTAGGTTCAATGTGAAGAAGTTATATGTAGGTTTGAGGAAAGAAAGTGAAAGTTGCTCAGTGTATCTGACTTTTTGTGACATCATGGACTATACAGTTTATGGAATTCTCCAGGCCAGAATACTGGAGGGGATAGCCTTTCACTTCTCCACAGGATCTTCCCAACCCAGGGATCAAACTCGGGTCTCCTGCATTGCAGGTGGATTGTTTACCAGCTGAGCCACAAGGGGAACCCAAGAATACTGGAGTGGGTAGCCTGTCCCTTTTCTAGAGAATCTTCCCAACCCAGGAATTGAACTGGGGTCTCCTGCATTGCAGATAGATTCTTTACCAGCTGAGCTGAGGGAAGCCTGTATGTTTGAGGAAGGGTATTTCAAAAGGCATGTCTCAATCCTGGGAGAGTAAATATCCAGGGTAGATTTTAAAACATACTGTGGGCATGCATGCTAAGTCACTTCAGTCATGTCTGACTCTGTGACCCCATGGTCTATAGCCTGCCAGACTCCTCTGTTCCTGTGATTCTCCAGGTAAGAATACTGGAGTGTGTTGTCATGCCTTCCTCCAGGGGATCTTCCCAATTCAGGTACTGAGCCCATGTCTCTTATGTCTCCTTCACTGGCATATTCTTTACCACTTGAGCTGCCTTGGAAGCCCTTAAAACATATTGCATATGAATTAAACCAGAATCTTTGGAGGTGGGGTTATGACAACATATTTTTTAAACTCCTTAGATGAGCTTAATGTATGAGAGCTACTGTTTTGCATGTTCAGGTTCCTAAGCATGATTTTGCAAACCATATGAGAATGGATTCCAGTGGGAAAGGGACCTGAAGAAGCAATTTAATAAAGAAGACAGAGATGGCCAATAAATTTTTTTTAAACATATTAAACCTCAATAGTAATCAAAGACATGCAAAATAAAATAGAGGTGAAATGTCATTTTTTCCTATCAGAAAATTTTTAAAACTGACAATATTGAACAGAGAAATAAAGGACCTAGTGGTTGCCTTGTCAACGCCCATTCATACCTTGACTGTCATGAGCAATCAAATGGCAAGAAGGCCTGACCCTCACTCTTCTCCTAGGCGGCTCCCTGAATAGTAGTGCCCATCAGAGTAACAGGAACCCCCAGCCTCATTGTTAGGTGTTCCTAGCCCAGCCTCGGAGAAGGCGATGGCACTCCACTCCAGTACTCTTTCCTGGAAAATCATGGACGGAGGAGCCTGGTGGACTGCAGTCCATGGGGTCAGGACTGAGTGACTTCACTTTCGCTTTTTACTTTCATGCATTGGAGAAGGAAATGGCAACCCACTCTGGTGTTCTTGCCTGGAGAATCCCAGGGACAGCAGAGCCTGGTGGGCTGCCATCTATGCCTGTTGGACACGACTGAAGCAACTTAGCAGCAGCAGCAGCAGCAGCAGCCCAGCCTGGCCAATCAGAATGGCTTTTTTCAACAGTTGTGGGACTTTCTCCTTTAGTTATAAAAGGAGAAAGTCCCATCACCCATCAGCCATCTTGTAACTGCAAGGAAATCAGACGGAGGATGAAGTTATCTGGAGAAAAATAGAAGCTGTTACCCCCCAGTTACATAAGCCAATAAATCTCCTTTCTGTTTAAGCCACTTTGAGCTAGCTATTATTATCATTATTACTTATAACTGAGAGCATACTGACTGTTTCATCTTATAAGGCTTCAATTAGTACTAACAAACTCAGCAGCTGGAGTTGCAAATTGGAAGCAAAATGTAATATATATCAGAAACTTTAACCTTAAAGTTGTTAACAACCTTAACATTGCTTTACAATCCTATTCTAAGAGTTTTTCCTCAGGAGATAATGACAGATAATCAAAGACTTTTGTTGAAGAATAGTCAAAACAGATATTTTCAGTAGGTAGAAATTATAAATCACAAAAATAATCAATTTAATAATGCTTGGGCATATTTATGTGAAGCAGTTATTTTATGCTTTGACAATATTTACTAATGAACATGAATGATATTAAATGAAAAAAATGTATATCTAAGGGGAAATATAACCCAATATATAATTATTCTGGCTAATGGGGTTATAGGCAATTTTGATTTCTTCTATGGACCTTTCTGTGTTTTCCAAATGTTCTACAATGGAACACCTTAGTTTTATAACCAAGGGAGGAAAAAAAAAAATGATTCTTAACGTACGTGATGATGAAGTCCTCTCCAAATCCTGTATCTTGTCTATCTTCCCTAGAGGATATTTCACTCCCGAGAATCACTCTTTAATCATTCTCTGGGGCCTGGTGGAAGCACCAAGAGCCAAGTCATTTCATGCAGAATTCCCTCTCCCAGGGTTTCTAGCCTTCTCCAGATATGCCATGTGAACCCTAGTCTTAGCAGCCCTGGGAGCTGACCTCCATGCTCCTGAGTCATCATGGGCCAGCATCCCAGCTCAAAGTCTCTGATAGGGTCTGATGAGGAGGAGTGATGGAGAGTGGGATCTAGGAAGCTCACCTGTTCTACTGACCATTGGCAGAACCTCTAAATCATAGAATTCCTCAAAAGATTAAAAGTGATATATTGAAATTTATTGGCAGCAGTAGGAACAGTTTGCCCCCTATTTTTACCCTCTTTTGCATTATAGCAAACAGGTATTTGAAATCTCTCTTTTGCCAGAATTTAAAGACCGACTGCCCCTCTGTTACTACCTTAAATGAATGAATTCCTTTCTCTCTGTCTGCTTTGAGAAATAAGACAGAAATATTTTTTCAGAAACAAATCAGAAAGGTTTTCTTCACGTGCACAGCAGCTGACACCTTCAGAATGTCTGGTTGCAGAGATGGACAATTGTCACACATGCAGTTATGCTATGTTCAAGTCTAATGTGGAAAGGAAAAAATAAACAGGAAGGTTCATTGCCAGCAAATGAAGAAAAACATCCCTTATCCTATGAGCTGTAAAGGCTTGGCCAATCAGTGGTTCTGACCTCCAGAGCAGAAGTTGAGCAGGACCTTCTATTTCGCGTGGAACAGAGGACTCCCCCAAAGCAAAATAATTTACTGGCTCCCAAATTCTCTAACTCTATGTCAGTGAAGACACTGCTATTAAATAAAACTGGGACAGGAGAGTGTGATAAGCTTCATGGTGGAGTTTGTTCACAGGTATCAAAAACATTATGGCTAATGCAGAAAGGAGATTAACACCCTGAAAAATATCCAAGCAATTAAGATAATCTGTATCCACTGTGATTCAGTTCTCATATCACTGCTTTCAATAGTCACAGAAATCACCTGGGAAACGTTTTAAAATGTCAGTTCTTACTCAGTAGGTCTGGGGTGAGAGTCTGCATTTCTAACAAGTTCCCAGTTGACACTGCTTGTCCAAGCACCACACTTTGAATAGCAGGGTCCCGGATCTATGAAATGGATGAGGCTTGGAACTCAGCTGTGGGCCTGCAGAGTCTTCAAGGAATCCATCCAACTTGATGAGGGCTTATAGAGAGCTGGAACTTCCAAGCAGCTGAGGTCATCACTGTGATAGAGGACAGAGAATATGGAAGCTGCACAGAAGCAGGAGTGAGCAGCACAACATATTGTTAGTAATTTAAATGATCAGTTTGGGAGTTGGAATCCTATCTTTTGGTACAGTTCAGCTCAGTCACTCTGTCATGTCTTACTCTTTGCAACCCCATGGACTGCAGCACACCAGGATTCCCTGTCCATCAGCAACTGCCAGAGCTTGCTCAAACTCATGTTCATTCAGTCGGTGATGCTGTCCAACCATCTCATCCTCTGTCATCCCCTTCTCCTCCTGCCTTCAATCTTTCCCAGCATCAGGGTCTTTCCCAATGAGTCAGTTCTTCACATCAGGTGGCCAAAGTATTGGAGTTTCAGCTTCAGCATCAGTGCTTCCAATGACTATTCAGGACTGATTTCCTTTAGAATTGACTGGTTTGATGTCCTTGCAGTCCAAGGGACTCTAAAGAGTCTTCTCCAGCACCACAGTTCAAAATCATCAATTCTTCAGCATTCAGCTTTCTTTACAGTCCAACTCTCACATCAATACATGACTACTGGAAAAACCATAGCTTTGACTAGATGAACCTTTGTTGGCAAAGTAATGTCTCTGCTTTTTAATATGCTATCTAGGTCGGTCATAACTTTCCTTTCAAGGAGCAGGTGTGTTTTAATTTCACGGCTGCAGTCACCATCTGCAGTGATTTTGAAGCCCCCCCAAAATAAAGTGTGTTACTGTTTCCATTCTTTCCTCTTCTATTTGCCATGAAGTGATGGGACTGGATGCCATGATCTTCATTTTTAAATGCTGAGTTTTAAGCCAACTTTTTCACTCTCCTATTTCACTTTCATCAAGAAGCTCTTTAGTTCTTCTTCACTTTCTGCCATAAGGGTGGTGTCATCTGCATATCTGAAGTTATTATTTCTCCTGGCAATCTTGATTCCAGCTTGTGCTTCATCCAGCCCAGGATTCTCATGATGTACTCTGTATATAAGTTAAATAAGCAGGGTGACAATATACAAGCTTGGCGTACTCCTTTCCCAATTTGGAACCAGTCTGTTGTTGCATGTCTGGTTCCAACTGTTGCTTCTTGACCTGCAAACAGATTTCTCAGGAGGCAGGTCAGGTGGTCTGGTATTCCCATCTCTTAAAGAATTTTCCACAGTTTGTTGTGATACACAGAATCAAAAGCTTTGGCATAGTCAATAAAACAGAAGTAGATATTTTATTGGTATTCTCTTATTTCGATGATCCAACAGATGTTGGCAATTTGATCTCTGGTTCCTCTGCCTTTTCTATGACTGATCTTTCAGTACAGTCATACCTTAGACAGGTTACTGAACACCTCTGAGTCTTAGTTTCCTTATCTGTAAAATGAGATAATGGGGGCGATCCTAAGATGGTGGAGGAATAGGACGGGGAGACCACTTTCTCCCCCACAAATTCATCAAAAGATCATTTGAACGCTGAGCAAATACCACAAGACAACTTCTGAATGCACTCAGAAAGGAAGCTGATTGTCTTCAAAAGGAGGTAGGACAAAATATAAAAGATAGAAAGAGAGACAAAAGAGTTAGGGATGGAGACCTGTCCTGGGGAGGGAGTCGTGAAAGAGGAGAAGTTTCCAAACAGTAAGAAACCCTCTCACCGACGGGTCTGTGGGGAGTTTTGGAATCTCAGAGGGCAACATAACCAGGAGGAAAAAAATAAATAAATAGAACCCACAGATTATGTGCCTAACTGCAACTCCCAGCAGAGAAGTAGCCCAGATGCTTGCATCCACCTCCAGCAAGTGGGGGTTGAACAGGGAGGTGCGGGCTGCATTGCTTAGGGTAAGGACCAGGCCTAAATGACCTGAGGGCAATCTGAGGGAGTTAACATGAGATAGCAACCCAAACCATGGCATAGCCAGAGAGAGGGGACAAAAGGAAAAAAAGAGGAAAGGCAGAAAGAGAGAGAACTTTCCCACAAAAAGCTCTAACCTAAGGCACTGCAGGCCTGCTCACAAAACAAAGGACTGAGAGAATACCAGAGGAGAGCTAGCTGGCTGTGGACCGGCCCATACCCCATCGGAGGCAGGGAGGCAGGCATGTGACAGCCAGAGCCAGAAAGGGGCAAACTCGGCCCCAGAGATGGCATCCTCTACCAAGCTGCGAGCAGGCTCCCAGTTGCTAACCAAGTCTTCCTGGGATCCTGGATGGTTGACATCCGCCAGGAGGGTTGCAGCCAGAGATCAGCTCCCCAGAGGAGACACAGGGCACACCTGAGAGGGTGCTCCCACTGTGCACGATGATGAGAAACCAAGCGGCCAGGACCAGGGAGGAGATAAGATGCACCGCCCACCTGGGGAGAGTGTGCTCGCCAAGCACCTGCTCGCCTGAGCTGCTCAGACCTGAGAAGGGCACAAAACACAGACCCAACTGAGTTTGTGCCTTTGTGGAGTGCCCAAGAACCTGAACCTGAGTGGGTTAGATATGGGAAGTGCATGCAATCCAGGGCCCTTTTTAGATAGTTCCCCTGCAGAGCAACCTGGAGCCTGTAAACCACGAAAGCACACACGCGGTGAGCAGGGACAAAGCCAGTGTGGCCCGGACACTCTGAGAACCCCCACACATGCCAGTGATATTTGTTGGCAGTGCTCCTCCATCTCCACAGCATAATTGAACAAGTGAGCCTAAATAAATGACCACCTTTGCTCCCTTGTGTCAGGGCAGAAGTTAGATACTGAAGAGACTTGCAAACAGAGAAAGCCAAAATAAAGAAGAGGGAAATGCCTTAGAAGTGACAGGTGCAACAGATTAAAACCCTGTAGTTAACATTGACTAGATTGCTGCTGCTGCTAAGTCACTTCAGTCATGTCTGACTCTGTGTGATCCCATAGATGTCAGCCCACCAGGCTCCCCTGCCCCTGGGATTCTGCAGGCAAGAACACTGGAGTGGGTTGCCATTTCCTTCTCCAATGCATGAAAGTGAAAAGTGAAAGTGAAGTTGCTCAGTCATGTCCGACTCTTCGCGACCCCATGGACGGCAGCCCACCAGGCTCCTCCATCCATGGGATTTTCCAGTCAAGAGTACTGGAGTGGGGGGCCATTACCTTCTCCAATTGACTACATTGGAAGGGACTTATAGACTTTGAGAAGAAGTATAAGCTGGAGCAAGGAACCATCTGAAACTGAACTGACCCTACACTCTCCTCAACAGCTCTAGAGAAATTTCTAGATATATTTTACTATTATCATTTTTAATTCTTGTATTTTTAAGTTCTTTATTACTCTAATTTCGTTTTTAAAACCTACTATTACCTTGCAAAAAAGACCCTATTTTTAAAGCAAATTTCATATATATTTTATGTATTTTTATACCTTTGTGATTTTTTCTGTAATTTTGTATTTTTGAGAGTCTAATCTCTACTCTAGATTTTTAATCTTTGCTTTTTGGTATTTGTTGTTAATTTTGTACCTTTAAGAATCCAATCTTCAGTACCCATCTTTACTTAGGAATGTGATTACTGTCTTCATTTCTCTCTCCCCTTTTGACTCTCATTTTTCTCCCCCAGGTCACCTCTATCTCCTCCCTCCCCCTTCTCTTCTCTGCTTAACCCTGTGAATCTCTTTGGGTGTTTCAGGCTGTGGAAAACACTTATGGAACTGATCACTGGCTAGATTGGTCTCTCTCCTTTTACTATTCCTCATTTCCTCCTGGTCATCTCGATCTCCTTCGTCCCTCTTCTCTTTTCCATGTAACTCCGTGAAGCACTCTGAGTTTTCCAGACTTGTGGAGAGTAAATAGGGGATTAATTACTGACTAGATTGCTCTCCCCACTTTTAATTCCTCCTCTTCTCCTCCTGGTCACCTCTATCCTCTCCCCCCTCTTGTCTTCTCCATGTAACTCTGTGAACCTTTCTGGGTGTCCCTCACTGTGTAGAATCTTTTCACCATTAACCTAGATGCTTTATCATCAGTGCTGTATGGATGGAGAAGTTTTGAGACTACTGTAAGGATAAGACTGAAAACCAGAAGCAGGAGGCTTAAATCCAAAACATGAGAACACCAGAGAACTCCTGACAACTCTCACATCCATACATGACCATAGGAAAAACCACAGCCTTGACTAGACGGACCTTAGTCGGCAAAGTAATGTCTCTGCTTTTGAATATGCTATATAGGTTGGTCATAACTTTTCTTCCAAGGAGTAAGCATCTTTTAATTTCATGGCTGTAGTCACCATCTGCAGTGATTTTGGAGCCACCAAAAATAAAGTCTGACACGGATTCCACTGTTTCTCGATCTATTTCCCATGAAGTGATGTGACCATGTGCCATGATCTTAGCTTTCTGAATGTTGAGTTTTAAGCCAACTTTTTCACTCTCCACTTTCACTTTCATCAAGAGGCTTTTTAGCTCCTCTTCATTTTCTGCCATAAAGGTGGTGTCGTCTGCATATCTGAGGTTATTGATATTTCTCCTGGCAATCTTGATTCCAGCTTGTGTTTCTTACAGCCCAACGTTTCTCATGATGAACTCTGAATATAAGTTAAATAAGTGGGGTGACAATATACAGCCTTGATGTACTCCTTTTCCTATTTGGAACCAGTCTGTTGTTCCATGTCCAGTTCTAACTGCTGCTTCCTGACCTGCATATAGGTTTCTCAAGAGGAGCACATCAGGTGGTCTGATATTTCCACCTCTTTCAGAATTTTCCACAGTTTATTGTGATCCACACAGTCAAAGGCTTTAGCATAGTCAATAAAGCAGAAATAGATGTTTTTCTGGAACACTTTTCCCTTTTCCATGATCCAACAGATGTTGGCAATTTGATCTGTGGTTCCTCTGCCTTTTCTAAAACTATCTTGAACATCTGGAAGTTCACGGTTCATGTATTGCTGAAGTCTGGCTTGGAGAATTTTGAGCATTCCTTTACTAGAGTGTGAGATGAGTGCAATTGTGCAGTAGTTTGAGCATTCTTTGGCATTGCCTTTCTTTGGGATTGGAATGAAACCTGACCTTTTCCAGTCCTGTGGCCACTGCTGAGTTTTCCAAATTTGTTGGCATATTGAGTGCAGCACTTTCACAGCATCATCTTTCAGAATTTGAAATAGCTCAACTGGAATTCCATCACCTCCACTAGTTTTGTTCATAGTGATGCTTTCTAAGGTCCACTTGACATCACATTCCAGGATGTCTGGCTCTAGGTGAGTGATCATACCATCGTGATTATCTTGATTTTGAAGATCTTTTTTGTACAGTTCTGTGTATTCTCGCCTCTTCTTCTTAATATCTTCTGCTTCTGTTAGGTCCAGACCATTTCTGTCCTTTATCAAGCCCATCTTTGCATGAAATGTTCCCTTGGTGTCTCTAATTTTCTTGAAGTGATTTCTAGTCTTTCCCATTCGATTGTTTTCCTCTATTTCTTTGCATTGATCACTGAGGAAGGCTTTCTTATCTCTTCTTGCTATTCTTTGGAACTCTGCATTCAGATGCTTGTATCTTTCCTTTCCTCCTTTGCTTTTCACCTCTCTTCTTTTCACAGCTATTTGTAAGGCCTCCCCAGACAGCCATTTTTCTTTTTTGCATTTCGTTTCCATGGGGATGGTCTTGATCCCTGTCTCCTGTACAATGTCATGAACCGCAATCCATAGTCCATCAGGCACTCTATCTATCGGATCTAGGCCCTTAAATCTATTTCTCACTTCCACTGTATAATCATAAGGGATTTGATTTAGGTCATACCTGAATGGTCTAGTGGTTTTCCCTACTTTCTTCAATTTCAGTCCGAATTTGGTAATAAGGGGTTCATGATCTGAGCCACAGTCAGCTCCTGGTCTTGTTTTTGTTGACTGTATAGAGTTTCTCCATCTTTGGTTGCAAAGAATATAATCAATCTGATTTTGGTGTTGACCATCTGGTGATGTCCATGTATAGAGTCTTCTCTTGTGTTGTTGGACGAGGGTGTTTACTATGACCAGTGCATTTTCTTGGCAAAACTCTATTAGTGTTTTCCCTGCTTCATTCTGCATTCCAAGGCCAAATTTTCCTGTTACTCCAGGTGTTTCTTGACTTCCTACTCTTGCATTACAGTCCCCTATAATGAAAATGCCATCTTTTTTGGGTGTTAGTTCTGAAAGGTCTTGTAGGTCTTCATAGAACTGTTCAACTTCAGCTTCTTCAGTGTTACTGGTTGGGGCATAGACTTGGATTACTGTGATATTGAGTGGTTTGCCTTGGAAACGAACAGAGATCATTCTGTCGTTTTTGAGATTGCATCCAAGTACTTCATTTTGGACTCTTTTGTTGACCATGATGGCTACTCCATTTCTTCTGAGGGATTCCTGTCTGCAGTAGTAGATATAATGGTCATCTGAGTTAAATTCACCCATTGCAGTCCATTTTAGTTTGCTGATTCCTAGAATGTTGACGTTCACTCTTGCCATCTTCTGTTTGACCACTTCCAATTTGCCTTGATTCATGGATCTGACATTCTAGGTTCCTATGCAATATTGCTCTTTAGCACATCAGACCTTGCTTTTATCACCAGTCAGATCCACAACTGGGTATATTTTTGCTTTTGCTTTGAAGGGAATGGTAGGACATACTGAACGTGATGAAAGAGAAAAAACTGCAGCCCAGATTTTTTCACCCAGCATGGATCTCATTCAAATATGAAGGAGAAATCAAAAGCTTAACAGACAAGCAAAAATTCAGAGAATTAAGCACCACCAAACCAGTTCTTCAACAAATGCTAAAGGCTCTTCCCTAGATAGGAAACATATAAAAGGTTTATAAACTCAAACCCAAAACAACAAAGTAAATGGCAATCATTATCAATAATTATCTTAAATGTAAATGGGTTGAATGCCCCAACCAAAAGACAAAGACTAGATGAATGGATACAAAACAAGACTCCTATACATGCTGTCTACAAGATACCTACCTTAAACCTAGGGACACATACAGAATGAAAGTGAAGGGCTGGAAAAAGATATTTTAAGCAAATGGAGACCAAAAGGAAGCAGGAATAGCATTACTCATATCAGATAAAATAGACTTTTAAATATAGGCCGTGAAAAGAGATAAAGAAGGATACTACATAATGATCAAAGGATCGATCCAAAGAGAAGATATAACAATTATAAATGTATATGCACCCAACATAGGAGCACCACAATATGTAAGGCAAGTGCTAACAAGTATGAAAGGGGAAATCAACAGTAACACAATAATAGTGGGAGACTTTAATACCCCACTCACACCTATGGATAGATCAAAAAAACAGAAAATTAGCAAGGAAACAGAAACGTTAAGTGATACAATGGACCAGCCAGACCTAATTGATGTCTATAGGACATTTCACCCTAAAACAATGAATTTCACCTTTTTCTCAAGTGCACACGGAACCTTCTCCAGGATAGATCACATCCTGGGCCATAAATCTAGCCTTGGTAAATTCAAAGAAATTGAAATCATCTCAAGCATCTTTTATGATCACAATGCAGTAAGATCAGATGTTAACTACAAGAAAAAAAACTATTCAAAATGCAAACATATGGAGGCTAAACAACACACTTCTGAATAACCAACAAATCACAGAGGAAATAAAAAAGGAAATCAAAATATGCATAGAATGAAAACACAACAACCCAAAACCTATGGGATACAGTATAACCAGTGCTAAGGGGAAGGTTCATAGCAATACAAGCCTACCTAAAGAAACAGGAGAAAAATAAAATAAAAAACCTAACTCTACAACTAAAGCAACTAGAAAAAGAGAAATGAAGCAGATAGTGGAAGGAAAGACATCATAAAAATTAGGGCAGAAATAAATGCAAAAAAAAAATAAAAACAAACAAAACAAAACAAAGGAGGCCATAGCCAAATACGACAAAGCTAAAAGCTGGTTCTTTGTGAAGTTAAATAAAATAGACAAACCATTAGCCAAACTCAAGAGAAAAAGGGAGAAAAATCAAATGAACAAAATTTGAAATGAAAATGGAGAAATCACAACAGAAAACACAGAAATACAAAGGATCATAAGAAACTACTATCAGCAATTATATGCCAATAAAATGGACAATTTGAAAGAAATGGACAAATTCTTAGAAAAGTATAACTTTCCAAAACTGAACCAGGAAGAAATAGAAAATCTTAACAAACCCATCACAAGCACAGAAATCAAAACTGTAATAAAAAATCTTCTAACAAACAAAAGCCCAGGACCAGATGACTTCACAGCTGAATTTTACAGAAAATTTAGAGAAGAGCTAACACCTATGCTACTCAAACTCTTCCAGAAAATTGCAGAGGAAGGTAAACTTCCAAACTCAAATGAGGCCACCATCACCCTAATACCAAAACCAGACAAAGAAACCACATAAAAAGAAAACTGTAGGCCAATATCACTGATGAACACAGATGCAAAAGTCCTTAACAAAATTCTAGCAAATAGAATCTAACAACATATTAAAAAGATCATACATCATGGCCAAGTGGGCTTTATCCCAGGGATGTAAGGAATCTTCAATATTTGCAAATCAATCAGAGTGATACAACACATCAAAAAATTGAAAGATAAAAACCATATATTATCTCAATAGATGGAGAGAAAGCCTTTGACAAAATCCATCATCCATTTATGATAAAAACCCTCCAAAAAGCAGACATAGAAGGAACATACCACACCATAATAAAAGCCATATATGATAAACCCACAGCAAACATTATCCTCAATGGTGAAAAACTGAAAGCATTTCCCCTAAAGCCAGGAACAAGACAAAGATGCCCACTCTCACCAGTACAATTCAACATAGTTTTGGAAGTTTTAGCCACAGCAATCAGAGAAGAAAAAGGAATAAAAGGAATCCAGATTGGAAAAGAAATAAAACTCTCACTGTTTGCAGATGACATGATCCTCTACATAGAAAACAAAAATACGCCCCCAGAAAATTACTAGAGCTAATCAATGAATATAGTAAAGTAGCAGGATATAAAATTAACACACAGAAATCCCTTGCATTTCTATACACTAACAATGAGAAAATGGAAAGAGAAATTAAGGAAACAATTCCATTCACCATTACAATGAAAAGAATAGAATACTTAGGAATAAATCTACCTAAAGAAACAAAAGACTTATATATAGAAAACTATAAAACACTGGTGAAAGAAATCAAAGATGACGCAAATAGATGGAGAAATATACCATGTACATGGATCAGAAGAATCAATGTAGTGAAAAAGAGTATACTACCCAAAGGAATCTATAGATTCAATACAATCCCTATCAAGCTACCAATGATATTTTTCAGAGAACTAGAACAAATAACTTAGCAGTTTGTATGGAACTACAAAAAAACCTTGAATAGCCAAAGCAATCTTGAGAAAGAAGAATGGAACTGTAGGAATCAACCTGTCTGACGACAGGCTATACTACAAAGCAACAGTCATCAAGACAGTATGGTAGTGGCACAAAGACAGAAATATAGATCAATGGAACAAAATAGAAAGTCCAGAGATAAATCCATGCACCTATGGACACCTTATCTTTGACAAAGGAGGCAAGAATATACAATGGAGAAAAGGCAATCTTTTTAACAAGTGGTGCTAGGAAAACTGGTCAACCACTTGTAAAAGAATGAAACTAGAACACTTTCTAACACTATACACAAAAATAAACTCAAAATGGATTAAAGATATAAATGTAAGACAAGAAACTATAAAACTCATAGAGGAAAACATAGGCAAAACACTCTCGGACGTAAGTCAGAGCAGGATCCTCTATGATCAATCTCCCAGAGTAATGGAAATAAAAGCGAAAATAAACAAATGGGACCTGATTAAACTTAAAAGCTTTTGCACAACGAAGGAAACTATAAACAAGGTGAAAAGACAGCCTTCAGAATGGGAGAAAATAATAGCAAACGAAGCAACTGACAAAGAATTAATCTCAAAAATATACAAGCGACTCCTGCAGCTCAATTCCAGAAAAATAAGTGACCCAATAAAAGAACTAAACAGACATTTCTCCAAAGAAGACATACAGATGGCTCAGTTCCATTCAGTTCAGTCACTCTGTCATGTCCGACTCTTTGCGACCCCATGTATTGCAGCACACCAGGCCTCCCTGTCCATCACCAACTCCCGGAGTTCACTCAGACTCATGTCCATCGAGTCAGTGATGCCATTCAGCCATCTCATCCTCTGTCGTCCCCTTCTCCTCCTGCCCTCAATCACTCCCAGCATCAGAGTCTTTTCCAATGAGTCAACTCTTCGCATGAGGTGGCCAAAGTACTGGAGTTTCGGCTTTAGCATCATTCCCTCCAAAGAAATCCCAGGGCTGATCTCCTTCAGAATGGACTGGTTGGATCTCCTTGCAGTTCAAGGGACTCTCAAGAGTCTTCTCCAACACCACAGTTCAAAAGCATCAATTCTTCGGCACTCAGCCTTCTTCACAGTCCAACTCTCACATCCATACCTGACTACTGGAAAAACCATAGCCTTGACTAGATGGACCTTAGTAGGCAAAGTAGTGTTTCTGCTTTTGAATACGCTCTCTAGTTTGGTCATAACTTTTCTTCCAAGGAGTAAGCTTCTTTTAATTTCATGGCTGCAGTCACCATCTGCAGTGATTTTGGAGCCCCCAAAAGTAAAGTCTGGCACTGTTTCCACTATTTCTCCTTCTATTTGCCATGAAGTGATGGGACCAGATGCCATGATCTTCGTTTTCTGAATGTTGAGCTCTAAGCCAACTTTTTCACTCTTCTCTTTCACTTTCATCAAGATGGCTAACAAACACACAAAAAGATACTCAACATTACATATTATCAGAGAAATGGAAATCAAAACCACAATGAAGTACCATCTCACTTTGGTCAGAATGGCTGCTATCAAAAAGTTTGCAAACAATGCGGATTCATGTTGAAGTATGGCAAAACCAATACAATATTGTAAAGTAAAAATAAATAAATAAATAATTTTTAAAAAATTGCAAATTATAAATGCTGGAGAGGGTGTGGAGAAAAAGGAACCCTCTTACACTGTTGGTGGGGATGCAAACTAGTACAGCCACTATGGAGAACAGTGTGGAGATTCCTTAAAAAACTGGAAATAGAACTGCCATACGACCCAGCAATCCCACTGTTGAGCGTATACACCAAGGAAACCAGAATTGAAAGACACACCAATGTTCATCTCAGCACTGTTTACAAAAGCCAGGACATGGAAGCAACCTAGATGTCCATCGGCAGACGAATGTATAAGAAAGCCGTGGTACATATACACAATGGAATATTACTCCTATTAAAAAGAATGAATTTGAATGCGTTCTAATGAGGTGGATGAAACAGGAGTCTATTATACAGAGTGAAGTAAGTCAGAAAGAAAACACAAATACAGTATATTTTTGCATATATATGGAATTTAGCAAGATGGTAATGATGACCCTATATGCAAGACAGTGAAAGAGACACGGCTGTAAAGAACAGACCCTTGGACTCTGTAGGAGAAGACGAGGGTGGGATGATTTGAGAAAACAGCATTGAAACATATATATTATCATATGTGAAATAGATCACCAGTCCAGGATCGATGCATGAGACATGGTGCTCAGGGCTGGTGCACTGGGATGAACCTGAGGGATGGGATAGGGAGGGAGGTGAGAGGGAGGTTCAGGGTGGGGAACACGTGTACACCAATGGCTGATTCATGTGACTATATGGCAAAAACCACCACAATATTGTAATTAGCCACCAATTAAAATAAATAAATTTAAATTAAAAAAATAAAAAAAGAATAATTCAAAGAATAAGTGAGCCACAGTTCTAATTAAGTCTTCACATTCCTAGTAAAATAAACTTCAATCTTCTATACTGAAGATTTCAAGTGTGAATCATGTACAAAAGAAGCAAAGGAATTAGAATTCTATGCAAGAGCTTAATATGTTAAGGATGCTTCTACTCATCATTTCCTTCATATTAGTTCTGAGAAATATCTATTCCTTACCTGGCACATTGAAAATTCCAAGCTTTCAATGGCCCATCAGTTCATACTCAAGGATAGTGACCTATGTTCTAAGCTCAACACACTGATAGTTGTATAAGCATACTTTCATTTTAATTTTCAGAGTAGTCTCGATGACAGACTCACAGCACTCCAAAAATACCATAAAAATTGTCAAAAAATAGAAAAAAGTACTAATACAAAGATATTATGCATAATTTAATGTTCATTGTTAGGTCTGCTACTGGATAGTACCTCGAAATTTTCTTTCAGTTTGAAGCAACCCATCTTATTGTTTACTCCAAGGGCTCTAGAACTCCCGAGATTCTTTGAAATGGCCCAAGGATGTAACTAGATTTTGTGATTCTAGGTCACTCAGAGCCAAAGGCTCTCAAAACCAAGATAAGTAACTAAAAACTCCAATATCCTGGTATGCTAAAACTATCTTATATCACATTTAGAAATTTAACAGTACTTATATAAGAATAATGGTAACTAAGGTTTGCACATAGAATGTAATACATTCTAGAGTTTTTAAAGTACTTTTATATGAGTTAATCTCACTTGTTCTTCTCAAAAATGATGTAAAGTAGCACTTACCATGTTGACTTTAAAGATGAAGGAATAGGACTCAGCCTACTTAAGTGGCTTTCCACTATTCTCAAAGCTAGTAAGTGACAGAGCTAGGACAAAAATCCAGGTATTCTGATTTATAGATGTATGTTTTCCACCATTATACTTGATAGTAATTTATTTGAATCCATTTTTCTTTAAGTTATTAAAATACCACTTTTCCAAAGATAGAGTTTAGTAGAAATTCATCACCAACTTCTTTAAAAATGCCCATATACTGTTGTGGCATTGTGGACATTTGTTGGTTTCCTGGGCTGGGCCAACACACTTCTAACTATAGGGCATTTCCATACCCTCCTATTCTCCTGCATCCTACCCAGACCCAAGAGGACAGCATGTCACCTCCTTCTTTGCGAACCTGGGTCAAGATATATGAAAGATTCTCTTGTGTTCTACGAAAATCTTTTCCTTCACCTTTTCTTTTCAGTCCATCAAAAATATAGTTTCTCAGATGACAAATTTCCCCACCCTACCTTGTAAATAAAATAGGCTTCAGTTCTCTATGGGGGTATTCATCAAAAGAATATGATCCCTACCTTCAACAGCACCCATATTATATCAGGCTTCCCTTGTGGCTCAACTGGTAAAGAATCTACCTGCAATGTGAGACACCCAGGTTTGATCCCTGGGTTGGGAAGATCCCTGGAGAAGGGAAAGGCTACCCACTCTAGTATTTTGTCCTGGAGAATTCCATGGACTAGTCCATAGGTCAAAAACAGTCAGACACAACTGAGCAACTTTCATTACACTATATAACTCTGACTTTTTAAGCAAATTAACCCCAGTTTCCTTATCTGTAAAAAATATGTGATCACCCCTACTTCACATAGCTATGGTGAAATATAAGAAGAGATTGTTTATGAAGGTGTCTGGCCTATAAATTGTCAGTCCCTTTCTCTTCTTCTCTCTACGAATGACACTAAGCCCTGGGGATGTACTGAGTTCATCATATTCCTCTTAGACCCTCTATGGAGCTTGGAATACAGAAGGTGCTCTCTGAGTATATACTGAATGAATCAGAATTGTTGGGCACTAATTCTTTCAGCTGCAGACTGAAGGGGAAAAAATGCACAGTGTTGATTTCATCATTTACCAGCTAAATTAGCAGCTTTTTCTTATAATATTTTTTCTTGGTGTTAAATTAACATATTAACTGATAGAGATGTCCCTATTTTAGACATAGTCAGGGTATTCTCCAAAGTTGAAGCCTGAGACACAGTAGAGGAGCCCTTACTCAGCTGGTTTCTAGTCCTGGCCCTGTTTAACTGGCTTGGTGATCTCAGTTATGTCATTTTAGTCTCTGGTTGAAGTTATCAACTGATAAAATATAGACATTAAATTAAATCATCTTCAAAGTTTATATTAGCTCTATATTTTGAAATTCTTCCAAGCATAATATTTATATTAAATATGAAGTCTTAAATGATCAAAATTTTATAATTTGGCCACCAAACTATGGTAGCTCAGGGATAAAGAATCTACCTGCCAATGCAGAAAATATAGGAGATGTGTTTGAGCCCTGAGTTGGGAAGATCTCCTGGAAGAGGAAATGGCAACCCATGCCAGTATCCTTGCCTGGGAAATCTCATGGACAGAGGAGACTGACAGGCTACAGTCTATAGGGTCACAAAGAGTCAGACACTACTGAGTGACTGAGGACAGCACATAGAGTGCACAGAACAAATTATTATATTAATTATTAAACTGATAATGTTCTTGTAAGAGTAAATCAACCAGGAATATTACTATTGAATTTTGACTTTGGTTGACAATTTTCAGGCTCATGATTTTACAATTTAAATCAAATTATTCTGATTGATATCTTGGTTAGATTAAGGAAAATTTTCTTTTGAAACAATCCAAACACTGGCAACATTTAATCTCTTTTAAAGGAACACCACAATATAGGTGCCTACAGTTTAGTCTATGTCTACACTGGGCATATAGTTTTTATTCCTCCAATAAAGATAAGGAAGTTGTGCAGATTGTGGGGATATAATATTTTTTTCTTCTTAAAAATAAACACACGAAAAACTAATACCATACTCTCTAACTGCAGCTCCATTTCTCTGACTGGTTTAAAGAAAACTCATTCAAAGAGTTGCGTATACTTCCTGTATCCAATGTCTCAATCCTCATTCTCTCTCAAACCCAAACTAGTCAGGTTTTCTTCCCCATCACTCCACATTTAAAACTTTCCCTATCAAGTCACCAATGACTACTGTAATGCTGAGTGCACTGATCAGTTCTCAGAACTCACTCACCTTGATCCACTGTGGGATTAGGTACAGCTGATGACTCCTTCTGTAACCTCTTTTGCTTGGCTTCCAGCACATCACAAGGTCCTAGTTTTCCTCCTGCCTCACTGACCTATCTTTCTTAAAATCTTTTGCTAGTTCCTTCTCTTGTTCACAGCCTCTAAATACTGTGGTCCTCCAGGACTCTCTTTTGTATTTAAACATTTCATTGGCGATCTCACCCAGTCTCCTGACTTCAAATACCATATACATGCTGAGACTCAAAAGTGAATGTGTACAAAACAGATCTCTCCCTCTAACTTCTGGTCTCCTACACTCATCCTGCTTGAATGTTCAACAAATATCTCAAATATAACATGTCCAAAACTTGATCTTACTTCAGAACTTGCTTCTCTTACAGTCTTCCCCATCTCAGTTAATGGCAAACAGACAGGTCAAAATCATAATCTTTTATTTTTCCCTTTCTCTCCTATCAAAAATCTCATTCACTAGCAAATCATTCTGACTTTTTCTTCAAAGTATATTCAGATTCTGACCTCTTCTAATGACTATCTACCACTACCGTCCTGGGCTGAGCCACATGATTTCTCATCTGGATTACGAAAACCAAGTCCTAATTGTTCTCTTTAACTTTTCCCTTCATCCCCCAGAGAATATACTCAATATAGAAGCTTAAGTTATCCTGTTGAAATGTAAGCCAGATCATGCTTTAAAGTTTCAGTGATTCTCCATGCCACTAAGAGTTAAAGCTAATATACTTAGAAAAATATGAAAACTCTACTCAGTCTGTCCCCTAATTATCTCACTATTATTCCCCTCATTTACTCCATTCCAGCCACTTTGGCTTCCCTGATATTTCTTAACTGGTTCAAGTGTAGTCCTGCTTCAGGGAATTTGTACATGCTGTTTACCAAATGTGGAATTTTCTCCTTCCTCATATTTCTGTGGCTTGAGCCCTCATCTTTTTCACATTTCAGCTTGATTGCCCCCTTCTGAGTGAGGCCTTTTCTAACCAGCCTATTAAAAATGCAAATCAAAACCACAATGAGGTACCACTTCACACCAGTCAGAATGGCTGCGATCCAAAAATCTGCAAGCAATAAATGCTGGAGAGGGTGTGGAGAAAAGGGAACCCTCCTACACTGTTGGTGGGAATGCAAACTAGTACAGCCACTATGGAGAACAGTGTGGAGATTCCTTAAAAAATTGCAAATAGAACTACCTTATGACCCAGCAATCCCACTTCTGGGCATACACACCGAGGAAACCAGAATTGAAAGAGACACATGTACCCCAATGTTCATTGCAGCACTGTTTATAATAGCCAGGACATGGAAACAACCTAGATGTCCATCAGCAGATGAATGGATAAGAAAGCTGTGGTACATATACACAATGGAGTATTACTCAGCCGTTAAAAAGAATTCATTTGAATCAGTTCTGATGAGATGGATGAAACTGGAGCCGATTATACAGAGTGAAGTAAGCCAGAAAGAAAAACACCAATACAGTATACTAACACATATATATGGAATTTAGGAAGATGGCAATGACGACCCTGTATGCAAGACAGGGAAAGAGACACAGATGTGTATAACGGACTTTTGGACTCAGAGGGAGAGGGAGAGGGTGGGATGATTTGGGAGAATGACATTCTAACATGTATACTATCATGTGAATTGAATCGCCAGTCGATGTCTGACGCAGGATGCAGCATGCTTGGGGCTGGTGCATGGGGATGACCCAGAAAGATGTTCTGGGGAGGGAGGTGGGAGGGGGGTTCATGTTTGGGAATGCATGTAAGAATTAAAGATTTTAAAATTTAAAAAATAAAAAACTAAAAATTAAAAAAAAAAATAAAAAAAAAAAAAAAAAAAATAAAAATACAAGTTCTTACCTACCCCCTACCTCACAATACTCCTTACCTTCCTTCTCCATTTTAATTTTTCCCATAGAACTTTCCCTATCTAATGTACTGTATGATTGACTTATTTATTTGCTTACTGTTGATTTCCTCCTACTGGAATATAAGCTTCAGGACTATAATGATTTGTGTCAGTTTTGCTCACTGCTACAGTTCTCAGATCCTGTCATGGTACCTGGCATAGAGCAGGTGCTAAATAAATGTGTTAAATAAAGCAATATTTATGTGGCGATGTAGAGATTTTGCCTAATAGTGTATAATGAGACATATAAGTGTATGTGTATAACATAATAGTGTATAATGAGACTCTTTTTCTGATAGTCTCAAGTGCAAAATAAACCTTTTTTTGTTTTTGTGATGAGGTCTTCAGAATCCCACACAGTGGCAGAGATACCTCTTTTCTGCAAGAGCAGGCCACAATGATCTCAACACAATTTCAGGTCATTTCACAGTAACTTCTTCAAATAAGAGATAATTTGTTTCCTTAAATTAGACCATGTCATTACCTCCTACTCCAGTCACTGAAGGTCAAAATCTCCAGTTCTGTTTCAGCTCCAGGCACTTTAAACTAGTGTTTTTGTCATGCACTGGGCCATATTTGCTACCAATAGTAGAAAGAAACAGGCATAAGTGGGTTTGTTCCACTTAATCATCTTTTAAGATTTGGTTCAAAGTTGACTTTTTCTCTGAAGTTTTCCTGGAACCTACCTTTCCTCTCATAAATAAATTAGGAATCTTTCTCTCATTTTTGCTGTCCTGATAATATTCATATGAGAATACCTGAAATACATCATCATACTACACATTTGTTTTTAAGTCTATCTCTTCCATTAGAATGTAAGTTCTGAAGTTCAAAACTGTCTTTGCAACTCCAATATCTAGATAGGCTCTAGTGTATAGTAGACACTCCTGAAATATTCTGAATCAAATGAGTGAATACAACTGAACAGGTCAATTACCAGTGACCAGCTGATTGTTGCTTGCCAGAGTCACAGTCATGGAAAGAACACATGAGGTAAATTGGAGATGTTGTTGTAAGTATTGCTGTCATCACCACCGTCGTATCGCCATCATCATCACCAAACAACTGCATACTTGTTTGAACCAGGTATTGTGTGAATCTATGGTGTGTCTGCATGAGGACGTTAACAGTCAAATTGAAGAGGTAAGCATTAGCATAAAAGGTAAATGACAATAAAAGAGAGCATAGAATAAATGCTCAGAAAGTTGAATAAACAAAAGAATAGTAGACTAGAGTGATCAAGGAGGGCCTTATGGGAGACAAGAGTGTTGAAATGTGTTGTGAAAGACAAGTGACTGAGCTGCTTGTACAGAAGGCGTGCATCTTAGGCAGGCTTGACCAGGGCACAGACTAGATATCTCCACTCTGTGGTTAGGTACATTAGAATGAAGTTACAAAAAATGGTGATGTTCTTGTTAGATTAAAATTCTTCCAAATTCTTCTTCTTCTAAAATTATTCATTATCAAAATAACATGAATTCTTGATTTAGATAAAATAAATGAGAAATGATGGAAAATGCAGAATCAAAAGAACTAGAATTTCAGTTCAAGCTTTTTCATGTTTAAGATTTTGATCTTGAGCATATTTCTGTTTCTTTGAGAACTTCTTTGTGCAATGCAGAACTATACATGTCTTTGCAGATTATATAGATGTGTGTGATAAGTAAAGCAGATCGTGATAAAGTGAATGCTTTAAAAATGCTAAGTGCAATTTATCTATAGACTTTTTCTAAAGATTAAGTAAGATTACACAGTCAAGATATTTGTTAGCAGGCCAGAAAGAAAAACACCAATACAGTATACTAATGCATATTTATGGAATTTAGAAAGATGGTAACAATAACCCTGTATATGAGATAGCAAAAGAGACACAGATGTATAGAACAGGCTTTTGGACTCTGTGGGAGAGGGAGAGGGTGGGATGATTTGGAAGAATGGCATTGAAACATGTATAATATCATATATGAAATGAAGTGCCGGTCCAGGTTTGATGCATGATACTGGATGCTTGGGGCTGGCGCACTGGGATGACCCAGAGGGATGGTACAGGTAGGGAGGAGGGAGGGGGGTTCAGGATGGGCAACATGTGTATACCTGTGGCAGATTCATGTTGATGTATGGCAAAACCAATACAGTATTGTAAAGTAATTAACCTCCAATTAAAATAAATAAGTTTATATTAAAAAAAGATATTTCTTAGCAATAATAAGCTGCCTGCCTTCCTACAAACTCCAGCTACTGTTGGCTTTAAATGACTCACATGATTATAACCAAAATAGACACTTCTACAATGCTGCTGGGATCATATAACCATAGCTAAGATTCAGAGTATTTATTTCATGCTAAGTATATACCTAAGCACTTTATGTGGTCATTTCACTTAATCCTCTCATATTTATTATAATTATTATCTCAGAAAGGGAAACTGAGGCTCAAGTGGTATAAGCCTGACATACTGTTCCCAAAGCCATCCTCTTAAGCACTGTGTTTGATTAGTCTACCGAGACAGTAAATAAGTAAAGTCATAACTCCTAATAAGAGTTGACTCATTGGAAAAGAGTTTGATGCTGGGAGGGATTGGGGGCAGGAGGAGAAGAGGACAACAGAGAACGAGATGGTTGGATGGCATCACTGACTCAATGGTCGTGAATCTGAGTGAACTCCGGGAGATGGTGATGGATAGAGAGGCCTGGCGTGCTGCGATTCATGGGGTCACAAAGAGTCGGACATGACTGAGCAACTGAACTGAACTGAACTGAACTCCTAATAAAAACTGTAGGGTTTTCACTTTGATATCAACAAGCCTAGCAAAGCAGAAAAAAAAAAAAACAAAAAAAAACAAAAACAAAAAACAAAAAACAGAAAACTCTTCTGCTGGAAGAAAAATCACACAACAAACACAATAAAAACAAAAACACAGTGTTACTTTTGAGCAGTAGATAAGAGTTTTTACAGTTAAAATACAGGTAAAATCAATACCTAAAGAAAGGTTTCTTGTCATGGGCTCACTACATCACCATCCAAATATGAACTTAGCTCTACATTGTATGAGAAATTATGGTTAGAGAGAAAGGACAAATAAGATGTCATAAGAGAATAATTCCAGAATTTTTACTTTAGTAAAATAAACCCTCTAATATTACCAGCAGAGAATGGGTAAAGAATGTTAACAACTCAAAAGAATTTGCCACAGTTTGTTCTTTGGTGTCAAGTGTGCTTTTGGGCATGCAGTTTTAATAGCTTGAAGATTCCTTAAAATCATGAATAAATTATATACTAAAAATGCTCCTCTGCTCCTAAGTGAGAAATGAATTTCTAACTGGAATTGAAAGAGGCGTGTGTACCCCAATGTTCATTGCAGCACTGTTTATAATAGCCAGGACATGGAAGTAACCTAGATGTCCATCAGCAGACGAATGGATAAGAAAGCTGTGGTACATATACGCAATGGAGTATTACTCACTTTAAAAGAGTACATTTGAATCAGTTCTAGGTGGATGAAACTGGAGCCGATTTGAGTTGTCTTGTTTTCATTGTCATTTGTTTTTAGGCATATTTTGATTTCTTTTCTTGATTTCTTCAGTGATCTGTTGGTTATTCAGAAGCATATTGTTTAGCTTCCATGTGTTTGTGTTTATTATAGTTTGTTTGTTTTTTTCCCCCCATTGTGATCAGAAAAGATTCTTGAATTGATTTCAATATCTCTAAATTTATCAAGGCTTGATTTGTGACCCAAAATGTGATCTATCCTTTAATGTGCACTTGAGAAAAAATTAAATATATTCCTTTTGGATGAAATGTCCTGTAGATATCTGTTAGACCCAACTGGTCCATATATCATTTAAAACTTGTGTTTCCATATTAACTTTCTGTCTGGATGATCTCTCTATTGGTGTGAGTGGGATATTAAAGTCCCCCACTATTATTGTGCTACTGTCAATTTCCCCTTTAATAGTTGTTAGCATTTCCCTTAAGTATTTGAGGTGCTCATATATTAGGTGCATGCATATTTGTAATTATTTGTATCTTTTTCTTGGATTAATGACTTATCAGTATGCAGTGTCCTCCTTTATCTCTTGTAACAGTCTTTATTTTAAATTTATTTTAAAGTCTATTTTATCTGATACAGTATTGATGCTCCCTCTTTCTTTTGATTTCTATTTACATGGAATATCTTTTCCCAACCCCTCAGTTTCTTTCTTTTCTTAAATTTAAATTTATTTATTTTAATTGGAGGCTAATTACTTTACAATATTGCATTGGTTTTGCCATACATCAACATGAATCCGCCACGGGTGTACACGTGTTCCCCATCCTGAACCCCCCTCCCTCCTCCCTCCCCATACCATCCCTCTGGGTCATCCCAGTGCATCAGCCCCAAGCATCCTGTATCCTGCATCAAACCTGGACTGGTGATTCATTTCTTATATGATATTATACATGTTTCGCGAACTGTATGTCACTAGGTTTGAGGAGGGTCTCTTGTTGTTCAGTCACTTAGTCGTGTCTGACTCTTTGCGACCCCCCTGGACTGCAGCATACCAGGCTCCCCTGTCCTTTACCATCTCCTGGAGCCTGCTCAAATTCATGTATATCAAGTTGGTGATGCCATCCAACCATCTCATCCTCTGTCATCCCCATCTCCTCCTACCTTTAATTTTTCCTAGCATCAAGGTCTTTTCCAATGAGTCAGTTCTTTGCATCAGGTGGCCAAACTATTGGAGTTTCAACTTCATCATCAGTTCTTCCAATGAATATTCAGGGTTGATTTTCTTTAGGATTGACTGATTTGATCTCCTTTCAGTCCAAGGGACTCTCAAGAGTCTTCTTCAGCATCACAGTTAGATGCTGAACACATCACATGTGTTCTTTGTCACTCAGTCTTTTTTTTGGTCCAACTTTCATATCCTTACTTGACTACTGGAAAAATCGTAGCTTTCACTATACAGACGTTTGTAGGCAAAGTAATGGGTCTCTTGAAACCAGCATATATCAGGGTCTTGTTTTTGTATCCATTCAGCCAATCTGTGTCTTTTGGTTGGAGCACTTATCCCATTTACCTTTAAGGTAATTATTGATAAGTATATCCTGTTACCATTTGCCTTATTGTTTTAGACTTGTTTTTATGGGCCTTTTCTATGTTTCTTGTCTAGAAAAGTTCCTTTAGCATATGTTGAAGAGCTGGTTTCATAGTGCTGAATCCTTTTAGCTTTTACTTGTCTGTCTGTAAAGCTTTGGATTTCTCCTTTGAATCTGAATGAGGTCCTTGCTGGATAGAATAATCTTGGTTGCAGGTTTTCCCCTTTCATCACTTTAAATATATCCTGACATTCCCTTCTGACCTGCAGAGTTTCTGTTGAAAGATCAGCTGTTAGCCTTATGAGGGTTCTCTTGTATGTTATTTGTTGCTTTTAATATTTCTTCTTTGTATTTAATTTTTGTTAATTTGATCGATATGTGTCTTGGCATGTTTCTTTTTAGGTTTATCCTGTATGGAACTCTCTGGACTTCTTGGACTTGAGTAGTTATTTCTTCTCCCATTTTAGGGAACTTTTCGAATATAATCTCCTTGAATATTTCCTCATGCCCTTTCCTTTAGTCTTCTTCTTCTCTGATGTCTATGATTGGAATGTTGGTGTGCTTCATGTTGTCTCAGAAGTCTCTGAGACTGTCCTAATTTCTTTTTATCCTTTTTTCTTTATTCAGCTCTGCTTCAGTTATTTCCACCATTCTATCTTCTAGCGCACGATCTGTTCTTCTGCCTCATTTACTCTACTGTTAGTTCCCTCCAGTGTATTTTTAATATCAGTTATTGCATTGTTTATAGTTGATTGTTTATTCTTTAGTTGTCCTAGGTCACTGTTAAACATTTTTTGTATCTTCTCAATTCCTGCCTCCAGTCTGTTTATCTATGCCCCCATTTTGTTTTCAAGATTTTGCATCATCTTTACTGTCATTACTCTGAATTCTTTTTCAGGTACACTACCTATTACCTCTTCATTTCTTGGTCTTGTGAGTTTTTATCATGTTCCTTCATCTGCTGCATACTTCTCTGTATTTTCATTTTGTTTAGTTTGCAAATAGATGTGGAAAAAGTGAAAATCGTGGCAGAATTTATATTCTTGGGCTCCAAAATCACTGCAGACAGTGACTGCAGCCATAAAATTAAAAGGCACCTGCTCCTTGGAAGAAAAGCTATGACAAAACTAGATAGCATATTAAAAAGCAGAAATATCATTTTGCCAACAAAGGTCCATATGGTCAAAGCTATGTTTTTTCCAGTAGTCACATAAGCATGTGAAAGCTGGATAAGAAAGTAGGCTGAGAATTGGCAAGTTGATGCTTTTGAATTGTAGTGTTGGAGAAACTCTTAAGAGTCCCTTGGACAGCAAGGAGATCAAACTAGTCAATACTAAAGGAAATCAACCCTGAATATTCACTGAAAGCACTGAGGCTAAAGCTGAAGCTCCAATATTTTGGACACCTGATGTGAAGAGCCAACTCATTGGAAAAGACCCTGATGCTGGGAAAGATTGAGGGCAGGAGAGAAGGGGATGGATAACAGAGGAAGAGATGGTTGGATGGATGTAGATCTTACTCAGACTCAATGGATATGAGTTTGAGCAAACTCTGGGAAACAGTGAAGGACAAGGAAGCCTGGACTGCTGAAGTCCATGGGGCCACAAAGAGTAAGACATGACTTAGCAACTGAACAACAACAACAAACTGTGTTTAGGGTCTCCGTTCTGCAGTCTGGAAAGACATTTCCTAATTGTGGAGTCTGCTTCCCATGGATGGGGTTGAAGCAGTGCCTTGTGAAGGTTTCATGCGTGGCTGGGGAGACTTGTGCCTGTGTTCCGGTGGGTAGAGCTGGATTTTTTCTCTGAAGGGCAGTGCCATGCCCAGCAGTGTGTTTGGGGCTGTCTATGGGTTTGGCATAACTTTGGGCAGCCTATCTGCTAATGTGCAGGATTGTGACCCTGTTTTGCTGAAGGACTGGTGTGGAGTGTCAGGACGCTGGAACTTGCTGACCTTTGGGTGGGCTTGGTTTCAGTGCTGAGATGGAAGCCTTTGGGAGGACTGTCACCTATTAATGTTCCCTGGGGTTGGCAGTTCACTGGTGAATCAAAGTCTTGGGCCCATATCTCCTATCTTAGGGGTTCAGGCTGACCCCTACTGTAGCACCAACACCTCACAAGCCACACAGCACAAAAGACAAAACCCCAAGACACTTCGTTAAGGCAATACTCCACAGTGGGAACATCCAGTGAGACTCACACCAAAATCCTCAAACATTTCTAGGAAGGTTTCTGGACTTGTAGCGAGCAGTGTGGGGGTCGCTAAGTTTCAAATCTGGCCTTACTCCAGCTTATATTTGCTGCTAAAGTTCACAGTTGCCTCTAAAGTCCGTAGTTTGTTCCCTGTCCAGACATGAGGACAAAATTCAGTTCAGTTCAGTCACTCAGTCGTTTCCAACTCTTTGCGACCCTATGGACTGCAGAACTCCAGGCTTCCCTGTCCATCACCAACTCCTGGAGCTTACTCAAACTCATGTCCATCGAGTTGGTGACACCATCCAATCATCTCTGTCATCCCCTTAACCTCTCGCCTTCAATGTTTCCCAGCATCAGGGTCTTTTCAAATGAGTCAGTTCTTCGCATCAGATGGTCAAAGTATTGGAGCTTCACCTTCAGCATCAGTCCTTCCATTGAATATTCAGGACTGATTTCCTTTAGGATGGACTGGTTGGATCTCCTTGCAGTTCAAGGGACTCTCAAGAGTCTTCTCCAACACCACAGTTCAAACCATCAATTCTTTGGTGCTTAGCTTTCCTTTTAGTCCAACTCTCTCATTCATCATGATTACTGGAAAAACCATAGCTTTGACCAGACAGAAATTTGTTGGCAAAGTAATATCTCTGCTTTTAAATATGCTAAGCAGATTCATCATAGCTTTTTTCCAAAGAGCAAGCATCTTTTAATTTCATGGCTGCAGTCACCATCTGCAGTGATTCTGGAGCCCCCAAAAATAAAGTCTGTCACTGTTTCCATTGTTTTCCCATCTATTTGTCATGAAGTGATGGGACCAGATGCCATGATTTTAGTTTTTTGAATATTGAGTTTTAAGCCAACTTTTCTCCTCTCCTCTTTCACTTTCATCAAGAGGCTCTTCAGTTCTTCTTTGATTTCTACCATAAGGATGGTGTCATCTGCATATCTGAGGTTATTGATATTTCTCCCAGCAATCTTGATTCCAGCTTGTGCTTACTCCAGCGCAGCATTTCTCATGATGCTCTCTGCATATAGTTAAATAAGCAGGGTGGCAATATACAGCCCTGACGTACTCCTTTTCCTATTTGGAACCAGTTTGTTGTTCCATGTCCGGTTCTAACTGTTATTTCCTGACCTGCATACAAATTTCTCAGGAGGCAGGTCAGGTGGTCTGGTATTCCCATCTCTTTCAGAATTTTCCACAGTTTATTGTGATCCACACAGTTGAAAGCTTTGGCATAGTGAATAAAGCAGAAGTAGATGTTACTCTGGAACTCTCTTGGTTTTTTGATGATCCTATGGATGTTGGCAATTTGACCTCTGGTTCCTCTGCCTTTTCTTTTTTTAAAAATTTTAAATATAAATTTATTTATTTTAATTGGAGGCTAATTACTTTACAATATTGTATTGGTTTTACCATACATCAAGATGAGTCTGCCATGGGTGTACACATGTTCCCCATCCTTTCAGATGTTGAACATCTGGAAGTTCACGGTTCACATACTGTTGAAGCCTGGCTTGAAGAATTTTGAGCATTACTTTCTAGCATGTGAGGTGAGTGCCACTGTGCAGTAGTTTGAGCATTTTTTGGCATTGCCTTTCTTTGGGATTGGAATGAAAACTGAAATTTTCTAGTTCTGTGGCCACTGCTGCATTTTCCAAATTTGCTGATATATTGAATGCAACACTTTCACAGCATCATCTTTTAGGATTTGAAATAGCTTGACTGGAATTCCATCACCTCCACTAGCTTTGTTTGATGTCTTGATCCCTGCCTCCTGCATAAAGTTATGAACCTCTGTTCATAGTTCTTTAGGCACTCTGTCTAAAGATTAAATCTCTAGATTTAATCCCTTAAATCTATTTGTCACTTCCACTGTCTAATCCTTTGAGAGGACAAAGCCCAAGGCTTATTAGGGCTCACTTGCTTGCTCAGGCTGAGGAGAGGGGAGGGTATGGCAACCACAATTGGGAGGTATCAGGGAGTGCCTGTGGAAGTAGAGACCTGTCGGATGCCGTTACAATCTGAGAAGAGTTTTGAGCTCTCCCAGAGGAATTGGCCCCAGGTTGTGGGTCCCTAAGAACATCTAAGCTGTTCATCTCCCAGCAAGATATGGGAAGTAACCTGTGCCTGCTCACAGCCTGGTGGTAGGTGCCGTCTCTTGGATCAGGACTGCATTAGCAGCATTTTGTAGCTGCCCCTTGCACGTTCCCCGCCTTTGGCAGTGGCATATGTGTATGCTGTTGCTTCAATCCTGTCTGACTCTGTGCGATCCTATGAACTGTAGTCTGCCAGACTCCTATGTCCGTGGGATTCTCCAGGCAAAAATATTGGAGTCGCTTGCCATGCCCTTTTCCAGTGGATCTTCCTGACCCAGGGATCAAACCCGTGTCTCTTTCCCTACATTGGCAGGGGAGTTCTCTACCACTAGCACCACCTGGGAACTCCTTGGTAGTGGCAGTCACATTTAATTCCATAGCTGTGTGGAAGTAATCCTCTCAGAGTATCCTCATGGCAGCCAACCCCAAACCTCTTCCTGGGGTCTGCGCCTATGTCTGAGCACCTTGCCCCCATCCTCTTCTGAAAAGTGATCTTCAGCACCAATTTCTATGGTGAATTTTCTCTGTTTGCCCTCTGAGCCCCCACTGCTGCACTCCATCCTGTCTGATGGTTCTGAAGCTCCCACCCGGCCCCATCTGTGATGGGGTTTCCTAGTGTGTGAGAACTTTTCCTCTTTCATGACTCCCTCTCTCAGGGCACAAGACCCTGCCCTGAAATCCGCTGTCACTTTTTATGCCTTTATCCTTTGCCCTACCTCATTCTAAGGAGATCACTTTACCTTTTTGGAAGTTTGGGGTCTTCTGCTATTGTTCAGAAATTGTTCTGTAGGAGTTGTTCCATATTCTGATGAATTTTTGATGTATCTGTGGGGAGGAAGGTGATCTCTCCGTCTTACTCCTCCACCATCTTCCATTTCCTGGTTTTATTTTTAAATGCAACAAACCCATCTGTCAGTCAGCTTCCTCCAGAGATGTAGGGAAATATATTATACATTAAGAGATTTATTGCATGAAATTGGCTTATGCATCGTAGGGGCTGGCTCAGTTCACTTCAGTTCAGTTCAGTTGCTCAGTTGTGTCTGACTCATTGTGACCCCATGGACTGCAGCACACCAGGGCTCCCTGTCCATCACCAGCTCCTGGAGTTTAACCAAACTCATGTCCATTGAGTCGGTGATTCCATACACCCATCTCATCCTCTGTTGTCCCTTCTCCTCCCGCCTTCAATCTTTCCCAGCGTCAGGGTCTCCAGATAAGTCATTTCTTCACTTCAGGTGACCAAAATATTGGAGTTTCAACTTCAACATCAGTCCTGGCTAGGCAAATCCAAAATCTTCAGGGCAAGCCATGAGGAAGGGCAATCTGGAATCCTGGGCATTAGCTGAAACTGCAATCTGCAGGTAGAATTTCCTCTCTAGGGAAAGTTTAATTCTTCTCTTTAACTGCTGGATTCAGTCCCAACCAGATTATTTAGGATAATCTTCTTACTTAGAGGCAACTGCTAATGAATGCTAATCATGTCTGCAAAATGCCTTCACAGTAACATTTAGATTTTTATTTAGTGAGGACTGTAACCTTGCCAAGTTGACACATAAAAACTGCCTATTAAATTCCCTTTCCCAAAGTCCGATGAACATCCCTGAAGTTTTGAACTTTTCATATCAGCTAAACATTCTAGCAAAATATGCCTTTACACTGGGAGATTCCTTTGATTTGACTCTCCTCATTCCATATTCCCAGAAGCTCCTGTTCAGTATTTAGGCAATCTCACTGACATTTTCTTTCAGGCTGAGTTACTTCTACAGATGGTTAAGTGCTGTGGTTATGTCTTAGAGTGTTCTCATTCTTCTATTGAATTTTAACTGGCAAATACCTCTAAGGATTAACTTCAAAAGTTGTCTACTTTTTAATTAAACTATTTATTTTAGATTAATTGTAGATTTACATGCAATGGTAACAAATGATACAGAGAGATCCTATGTGTCCTTTACCTAGTTTCTTCTAATGGTGCATGAGTGAGTGCTAAGTCATTTCAGTTCTGTCTGATTCTTTGGGACCCTATGGACTGTACCTCACTAAGCTCCTCTGTCCATGGGATTCTCCAGGCAAAAATATTGGGATGGGTTGCCATGCCCCCTTCAGGACATTTTCCTGACCCAGGTACTGAACCTGCTTCTCTTATGTCTCCTGCATTGGAAGGCAGGTTCTTTACCACTAGTACCATCTAGAAAGCCCTCCCCTAATGGTAACATCTCGTAAAATTATACTACAATGTAAACAGCCATGATAATGACATTGATATAACAAAGATGCAGAATGCTATCATTACCACAACAACCTTACTTGTTGCCCTGACATAGTCATGCCCACTTGCCTCCTACACATCCCTCTTCCATTCTTATTTTTTTTATTTTTTATTTTTTTAAGGTGAAATGTATTTTTTATTTTTTTTTATTTTAAAATCTTTAATTCTTACATGCGTTCCCAAACATGACCCCCCCCCCCCACCTCCCTCCCCACAACAACTCTCTGGGCCATCCCCATGCACCAGCCCCAAGCATGCTGCACCCTATGTCAGACATGGACTGGCGATTCAATTCTTACATGATAGTTTACATGTTAGAATTCCCATTCTCCCAAATCATCCCACCCTCTCCCTCTCCCTCTGAGTCCAAAAGTCCGTTATACACATCTGTGTCTTTTTTCCTGTCTTGCATACGGGGTCGTCATTGCCGTCTTCCTAAATTCCATATATATGTGTTAGTATACTGCATTGGTGTTTTTCTTTCTGGCTTACTTCACTCTGTATAATCAGCTCCAGTTTCATCCATCTCATTAGAACTGATTCAAATGAATTCTTTTTAACAGCTGAGTAATACCCCATTGTGTATATGTACCACAGCTTTCTTATCCATTCATCTGCTGATGGACATCTAGGTTGTTTCCATGTCCTGGCTATTATAAACAGTGCTGCGATGAACATTGGGGTACATGTGTCTCTTTCAATTCTGGTTTCCTCGGTGTGTATGCCCAGCAGTGGGATTGCTGGGTCATAAGGCAGTTCTATTTGCAATTTTTTAAGGAATCTCCACACTGTTCTCCATAGTGGCTGTACTAGTTTGCATTCCCACCAACAGTGTAGGAGGGTTCCCTTTTCTCCACACCCTCTCCAGCATTTATTGCTTGCAGATTTTTGGATCGCAGCCATTCTGACTGGTGTGAAGTGGTACCTCATTGTGGTTTTGATTTGCATTTCTCTAATAATGAGTGATGTTGAGCATCTTTTCATGTGTTTGTTAGCCATCCGTATGTCTTCTTTGGAGAAATGTCTATTTAGTTCTTTGGCCCATTTTTTGATTGGGTCGTTTATTTTTCTGGAGTTGAGCTGCAGAAGTTGCTTGTATATTTTTGAGATTAGTTGTTTGTCAGTTGCTTCATTTGCTATTATTTTAACTTATTTTTAATTGGGGAAAAATTACTTTACAAGGTTGCATGGTTTCTGCCATACAACAATGTGAATCAGCCACAGATACACATATGTCCCTTCCCTCCTTAAGCCCTCTCCCAACCTCTTACCCCATCCCACACCTCTAGCCTGTCACAGAGCACCGGGTTTAACTCCTGTGCCCATACAGCACACTGACTATCTATTTGACACACGATAGTGTATATATGTCACTATCTATTTGACACATGGTAGTGTATACAGGTCAATGCTACTCTTTCAATTTGTCATGCCTTCTCCTTCCCCCACTGTGTCCAAAATCTGTTCTTTATGTCTATGTCTGTATTCTTAACCTTATTGATGAATCAGTCACTAATCTATTTCTCATTTCTATAATTTTGTCAAAGCAATAATGTTATGTAGATGAATTATGCAGTATAAAATTTGGGGGATTGGCTCTCGTTTTTCACTAGGTATAATTCTCTGAAAGTTTGCCAGGTAGTTGATTAAATCAGTAGTTTGCTCCAATTGATCACTAGTAACATTACCTAGTACAAAAATACCACAGTGAATGGACCAACCATTCACCCATGGAAAAACAACTGTGTTGTTTTCGGTCTTGGCTGTTAGAATATGAGAGTTACTTAAGTAGGTTCTTTTCTTTGGAAAATAACTCATATAATATTAATCCTTTTAAAGTATATTCAGTGTGTTTTAAATATATATACAACCATCAACACTATAAAATTTACCGTTATATTCCAGAACATTTTTATTGCTCTAAAAGAAGCCCCAGGCCCATTAGCAGTCACTGTCCATTTTTCCTTCCCCTGACTCATGACAATCTAATCCATTTTCTGTCTCTAGGGCTTTTCCTATTCTGGGTATTTCATACAATGTATGACATCTGTGTCGAGGTTTTTAAAATTAGTAGAATGTTTTAAGGGTTATTCAATAGGTAGGTATGTATCCACGTACTTCGCTTCACGGAAGCATATATCTGATTTGATGCAAAACTTCTTGTGGAATAGAGAGAGGAAGATCCAGTGAGTTCCAACATTTGACAAGCAAAAAACAAAAAGATAAGTTTCACAAGAAAAGAGCTGAAACCTGATATTATCTAAATATTTATTGTATGGTATAATTTGATATAGTGACTAAATGTGAAATAAAACATTTGACTGATTTCTAAGTATCTCTGGGCTCCTGAAATCTCCTCCTTGTGGTGCATAGGTCAGGTGCAGAGAAGGCATCAACTTTGATTTCTAGCAAATGCCTAAAAAACTCATGGCATTGGGTAGGTGGGAGGGATAATAAAATTGGGGCCATCATTTATGTAAGGGTCAGATTACTAGTGATCCTGTATGTTATTTCAAACTTTAGGACTTCATTTTTTGAGCAATGCAAACTAAAGAAGGATTATATTTCATTAGCAAAACTAGGGCAATATATAGATGGAAGGTAGAAGATATGGCCAGAGGTAAGAAGACTAATTAAATTATTAAAATTATTCAGGCAAGAGAGAGGAGTATTAATTTTGTGGTCCACAGAACAGCCTTAATTTAAGATGACTTTCTCTTTTTCTATATCCTGTCCAGATGGCTGCAAACTCCACACTGGCCTTTGTCCTCTGCACCATGAGCTGTGACTTTCTCTTCATGAGTGTGTTGAAAGCAAAAGTAACAATCCCAATTCTCATAACTTAAGCAAGAGACTATTTTTGACTTTTAACTAAAAAAAAAAAAAGCAGTTAGAAAAACAGCATCAACCACAGATGACATATTACTGTTGCTTTGTTGTATTCTCAAGATTTCTCTGTGGATTCCTATTCCTTTGTGTGTTGTGTGGGCTCTTTGAATTCTATATTGGACCTTGGGATTGAAAAGAACATCAGAGGCTGGTACCCTGTAAGTGAAATGACATGGAGCTCTTGGCTCTGACACTGGCAATTGTAAGTTTATTTCTTTTCAGGGTCAGTTTTATCGTTTCAGTAGAACTGGAAGTCTGCTCCTCAAAATGGCTTTGTGGCCAAAAATATATTAGTCAGATTATAGTCATTTCTCCAAGCATTACAGGATGAGGAGGATAATTAAACTATTGAGATTTGGATCACAGCCTTATTGTGGCAAAGGGGCTTGCATAACTGAAGGAAGCCATGAGCAATATTGTGCAGGACTATCCAAGATGGACAGGTCATATTGAAGAGTTCTGACAAAGTGTGGCCCACTGGAAGAGGGAATGGCAAACCACTCCAGTATTATTTCCACAAGAACCCCATGGACAGTATAAAAAGGCAAAAATATATGACACTGGAAGATGAAACCCCAAGGTCAGAAGATGTTCAATATGCTACTGGGAAAGAGTGAAGGGCAACTACTAACAGCTCCAGAAAGAAGGAAGTGGCTGGGTCAAAGCAGAACTAGCTCAGTTGTGGATGTGTCTTGTGGTGAAAGTGAAGCCTGATGCTGTAAAGAACAATATTGCATAGAAACATGGGATGTTAGGTCCGCGAATCAAGGTAAATTAGATGTGGTCAAGCAGGAGATGGCAAGATTGAACTTTGACATCTTAGGAATCAGTGAACTAAAATGGACAGAATAGGTGAATAGAATACATATGACTATTATATCTACTATTTTTGCCCGCAGTAGTAGATATAATAGTCATATGAATTCTATTCACCTATTGTGGGCAAAAATCAACATCTGCTGGATCATGGAAAAAGCAAGCGAGTTCCAGAAAAACATCTATTTCTGCTTTATTGACTATGCCAAAGCCTTTGACTCTGTGGATCACAATAAACTGTGGAAAATTCTGAAAGAGACGGGAATACCAGACCACCTGACCTGCCTCTTGAGAAATCTGTATGCAGGTCAGGAAGCAACAGTTAGAACTGGACATGGAACAACAGACTGGTTCTAAATAGGAAAAGGAGTACGTCAAAGCTATATATTGTCACCCTGCTTATTTAACTTATATGCAGAGTACATCATGAGAAACCCTGGACTGGAAGAAGCACAAGCTGGAATGAAGATTGCTGGGAGAAATATCAATAACCTCAGATATGCAGATGACACCACCCTTATGGCAGAAAGTGAAGAGGAACTAAAAAGCCTCTTGAAGAAAGTAAAAGAGGAGAGTGAAAAAGTTGGCTTAAAGCTCAACATTCAGAAAACGATCATGGCATCCGGTCCCATCACTCCATGGGAAATAGATGGGGAAACAATGGAAACAGTGTCAGACTTTATTTTGGGGGGCTCCAAAATCACTGCAGATGGTGACTGCAGCCATGAAATTAAAAGAAGCTTACTCCTTGGAAGAAAAGTTATGAACAACCTAGATAGCATATTGAAAAGCAGAGACATTACTTTGCCAACTAAGGTCCGTCTAGTCAAGGCTATGGTTTTTCCAGTAGTCATGTATGGATGTCAGAGTTGGACTGTGAAGAAGGCTGAGCACCAAAGAGTTGCTACTTTTGAAGTGTGGTGTTGGAGAAGACTCTTGAGAGTCCCTTGGGCTGCAGGGAGATCCAACCAGTCCATTCTGAAGGAAATCAACCCGGGGATTTCTTTGAAAGGAATGATGCTAAAGCTGAAACTCCAGTACTTTGGCCACCTCATGCGAAGAGTTGACTCATTGGAGAAGACTTTGATGCTGGGAGGGATTGGGGGCAGGAGGAGAAGGGGACGACCGAGGATGAGATGGCTGGATGGCATCATGGACTCGATGGACGTGAGTCTAAGTGAACTCCGGGAGATGGTGATGGACAGGGAGGCCTGGCGTGCTGCAATTCATGGGGTCACAAAGAGTCGGACACGACTGAGCAACTGCACTGAACTGAACTGAACTGAACTGAACCGTGGGCAAAAATACCTTATAAGAAATACAGTAGCCCTCACAGGCAACAAAAGAGTCTGAAATGCAGTACTTGGGTGCAATATGAAAAAGGACAGAATGATCTAGGTTCATTTCCAAGGCAAGCCATTCAACATCACAGTAATCCAAGTCTATGGCCTGACCACTAATGGCAAAGAAACTGAACAGTTCTATGAAGACATACAAGACCTTCTAGAACTAACATTAAAAAAAAAAAAAAGATATCCTTTTCATCACAGGGAATTGAAATGCAAAAGGAGGAAGTCAAGAGATACCTAGGATAAAGGGCAAGCTTGGCCTTGGAGTACAAAAAAGAAGCAGGGCAAAGGCTAATAGAGTTTGGACAACAGAACTCACTGGTCATAGGAGACACTCTCCTCCAACAACACAAAGACAATTCTACTCATGGACATCACCAGATGGTCAATGTTGAAATCAGGTTGATTATACCCTTTGCAGCCAAAGATGGAAAGGCTCTATATAGTCAGCAAAAACAAGACCTAGGGCTGACTATGGCTCAGATCATGAATTCCTTATTGCAAAATTCAGGCTTAATTTGAAGAAAGTCAGGAAAACCACTAGGCCATTTAGATATGCCCTTATGATTATACAGTGGAGATGACAGATTCAAGACAGAGATTTAGATCAGGTAGACAGTGCCTGAAAAACTATGGACAAAGGTTTGTAACACTGTACCAGAGGCAGTGACCAGAATCATCCCCAAAAAAGAGAAATGCAAGAAAGCAAAATGGTTGTCTGAGGAGGCCTCACAAATAGTTGAGAAAATAAGAAAAGTGAAAGGTAAAGTAGAGAGAGAACGATATACCCTAACTGAATGCAGAGTTCCAGAGAATAGCAAGGAGAGACAAAAAAGTCTTTTTAAGTGAACAATGGAAAGAAATAGAGGTAAACAATAGAATGGGGAAGACTAGAGATCTCTTCAAGAAAACTGGAGATATCAAGGGAATATTTCATACAAAGATGGACACAATTAAGGACAGAAACGACAAAGACTCAGCAGAAGCAGAAGAGATTAAGAAGAGGTGGCAAGAATTCAGAGAACTGTACAAAAAAGGTCTTAATGACCCAGAATACTAGTCTAGTATTCTAGACCCAGAATACTGGCTCTAGTCACTGACCTAGAGCCAGACATCTTGGAGTGTAAAGTCAAGTGGGCCTTAGAAAGCATTTCCATGAACAAAGCTAGTGGAAGTGATGGAATTCCAGCTGAACTATTTAAAAATCTTAAAAGATAGATCCTCTATGACCCGTATCCTAGACTAATGGAGATAAAAACAAAAAATAAACAATTTAGACCTAATGAAATATAAAAGCGCTTGCACAACAAAGAAAACTAAAAAGAAGACAACCCTTAGAAAGGGAGAATATAATAGCAAATGAAGCAACTGACAAGGAATAATTTGCAAAATACACAAGCAACTCATACAACTCAATACCAGAAAAACAAATAATACAATCAAGAAGTGGGCAAAAGACTAAAAAAATATGTCTTCAAAGATGACATACAGATGGCTAATACATACATGAAAAGATGCTCAACATCATTCATTATTAAAGAAACACAAATCAAACCTACAATGAGATATCACCTCACATTTGTTGGAATGGCCATCATCAAAAAATCCACAAACAATAAATACAGGAAAGGGTGTGGAGAAAAAGGAACCCTCTTGCACTGTTGGTGGAAATTTAAATTTATACATCCATTATGGAAGACAGTATGGAGATTCTTTTCAAAACTAGAAATAAAACTGCCATATGATCCAACAGTCCCACAATGAAGCATATAACCTGAGGAAACCAAAACTGAAAAAGACACATGTATGCCAATGTTCATCCCAGAACTATTTATAATAGCTAAGACATGGAAGCAACCTATATGACCATCGACAGATGAATGGATAAAGAAACTGTGGTACATGTGTACAATGGAATAAACTACTCAGCCATAAAAAGGAATGCATTTGAACTAGTTCTAATGAGGTGGATGAATGTAGAGCCTATTATAGAGTGAAGTAAGTCAGAAAGAGAAAAACAAATATTATATTTTAATGCATATATATGGAATCTAGAAAGATGATAATGATGAACCTATTTGCAGAGCAGCAATGGAGACACAGACATAGAGGACAGACTTATGGACATGGATGGGGAAAGGAAGGAGAGGTTGGAATGAATGGAGAGAGTAGCATGGAAATATGTACACTACCGTATGAAAAATAGCCAATAAGAGTTTGCTGTATGACTCAGGGAACTCAAACCAGGGCTCTAAAACAACCTAGAGGGGTAGGACGGGGTGGAAGGTGGGAGGAAAGTTCAAGAAGGAAGGGATATATGTACATCTATGGCTGATTCATGTTGATGTATGGTAGAAACCAACACGATATTGTAAAGAAGTTATCCTTCAATTAAAAATAAATAAATTTTTGAAAATCCTAAAAGACGGTACTGTTAAAGTGTTGAGCTCAATATGCCAGCAAAATTGGAGAACTCAGCAGTGGCCACAGGACTGAAAAAGGTAAGTTTTCATTCCAATTCCAAAGAAAGGCAATGCCAAAATATATTCAAGCTACTGTACAATTGCACTCATTTCACAGGCTAGAAAGGTAATGCTCAAAATTCTTCAAGCTAGGTTTCAGCAGTACTAGAAATTCCAGATATACAAGCTGGGTTTAAAAAAAGAGGAACTAGAGATCAAATTGCCAACATCCACTGGATCATAGAAAAAGCAAGGGAATTTCAGAAAAGCATCTACCTTTGCTTCATTGATATGCTAAAGCTTTTGTGTGGATCACAACAAACTGCGGAAAATGACAAACCTAGACAGCATACTCAGAGAAGGTGATGGCACCCCACTCCAGTGCTCTTGCTTGGAAAATCCCATGGATGGAGGAGCCTGGTAGGCTGCAGTCCATGGGGTCGCAAAGAGTTGGACATACTGAGCGACTTCACTTTCACTTTTCACTTTCATACATCGGAGAAGGAAATGGCAACCCAATCCTCTGTTCTTCCTTAGAGAATCCCAGGGACAGGAGAGCCTGGTGGGCTGCCGTCTATGGGATCACACAGAGTTGGACACAACTGAAGCAACTTAGGAGCAGCAGCAGCAGACAGCATACTAAAAAGGGGAGACATCATTTTGCTGACAAAGATTATATAGTCAAAGCTATGGCTTTTCCAGTAGTTATGTACACTAAGAAAGTTGGACCATAAAGAAGGCTAAGCACTAAATTTTGAATTGTGGTGCTGGAGAAGACTGTTCAGAATCTCTGTTCCACAAGGAGATCAAATCCTAAAGGAAATCAACCCTGATGGAAGAACTGATGCTGAAGCTGAAGCTTCAATATTTTGGCCACCTGATGAGGGGAGCCAACTCATTGGAAAAGACCCTGATGCTGGGAAAGATGGAAGGCAAAGGGAGAAGAGGGCAGCAGGGGATGAGATGATTAAGTAACATCACCAACTCAATGGACATGATTTGAGCAAGCTCTGGGAAATAGTGAAGGACAGGGGAGGCTGGTGTGCTGCAGCCCACGGAGTTGCAAAGAGTTGGGCATGACTTAGCGAGTGAACAATAACAGCAACGCATATTATATCCATTCCTCAAATCACTAAAGGGGAAGAAGAGTAGAAGTAAACTATTAGTTGACCTTTATGGAACAGGAAAAGTGAAGGATTAGCAGCTGCCAGTGCAACATTAATTTGTGTCATGGGTGGTATGTGAAATAATAGGGATCTGGGATTATAAACATTGCCCAGAGAATAGAAAAGTCTAAAGAATTCAAGATTTCTTTAAAGTTGGCTTTAATATCTTATTCTTTTCAACTTCAGAACCAGGATTATCTCCCCAGATGTAAAGACCCTCTTACAAAAAAATGGAAGTGTCATGTCATTTAAAATGGCAAATATCAAGTCCAAGCATAGGGGTGTGTGTGTGTGTGTGTGTGTGTGTGTACGTGTCTGTGTGTGTCAAATGACTGAACAATGTACTGCAAGTCATTAATAATGAATGCTGAAAGGAAAGCAGAATCATCAGTAGTAAAAGGAGAGACCAGATTTGACATGTTTTCAGAATAGAAACAACTGTCAGCATGAGGAAAATAAAAAAAAATCAAATCTGATTCTGAGATTTGTTATTTGGGTAAATGTTTAGATGATGATGCTATTTAACAAGAGGAGGAACTCAAGAAGAGGAGATATTTGACAAATTAGGTGGCAACTTTGGTTTGTGATATATTGAGGTGAAAAGTGAAAAGGAATTATCCAATAGGAGATTTAAACAGAGGCTATTTAGCCTCAAACACAGTAGTCACTAGCCACATGTGGCTATTGAAATTGAAAACAAACTTAAATAAAACAAAAATTCAGTTCATCACATTAGCTGCTTTTCAAGTACTTAATAGACACATGTGGCAGGAGGCAACTGTATCACACAGTGTGAGAAAACATTCCCATCATTACAAAAAGCAGTACCGGTCTGGAGCTCAAGAGCAAGATATAATTTGGGGATTTGTTTGAGCATTTCAAGATAGATGAATTTATTAGTGGGGATAAAGTATCTCAGGAAGAATTTATGAAATTAGAATGAAAAGAAGGCATAGAATAGGAATCTGAAGAAACCCATCGGTAAGGAGTAGAGAAATGGCATTTCATAATAATGACTCAGAAGCAAGTGATCAGGGAGGGAGAAGAACCAGAAACATTTGATCCCAGGGACACAATATGAGAGTGTCAGGAAAGAGATCAGAGGGCTTAAGCAGCAAGCTGGGAGGGCACTAAGAAGATGTTAGTAGATTGCAGTTGTGAGACCACACATGACCTTTTCCAAATATTTTAAACAGCAAAGTGAAGTCACTCAGTCGTGTCCAACTCTTTGCAACCCCATGGACTATAGATTATCAGGCTTCTCTGTCCATGGGATTGTCCAAGTAAGAATACTGGAGTAGGTTGCCATTTCCTTCTCCAGGAGATCTTCCCGACCCAGGGATTGAACCTGGGTATCCCTCATTGTAGGCAGACGCTTTACAGTCTGAGCCACCAGGGAAGCTACTGCTGCTGCTGCTGCTGCTAAGTCACTTCAGTCGTGTCCGACTCTGTGCGACCCCACAGACAGCAGCCCACCAGGCTCCCCCATCCCTGGGATTCTCCAGGCAGGAACACTGGGATAGGTTGCCATTTCCTTCTCCAATGCATGAAAGTGAAAAGTGAAAGTGAAGTCGCTCCATCGTGGTGTCTGACTCTTGGCGACCCCACGGACTGCAGCTTACCAGGCTCCTCCGTCCATGTGGGGTGCCATCACCTTCTCCATACCAGGGAAGCTAAGAGGGAACTAAACCAGTTGAATGAAGAAGAGAAAAATGTTAAAGAAATAATAGAGACTAGGATTCTCTTTCAGAAAGTTTTACAGTAAAAGTGTAGTGATGGTTTGGAGTGCAATAACTTGAGAGAAAAGGAGGGCCAAGTAAGAAATTTTCCTTGGGGAGGGGAGAAGCTTAAATATATTCATAGACTGAAGAGATGACGCCTTGGAAGAGAAGTTAAAAACACTGCAGAGATGGGATGAATGGTGAATGCCTGGAGGAGGTGATAGGAACTGGGATCAAAAGCAAATCTGGGAAAGAAGAGGAACATTTTTCTTTGAGGTTAGAGACATGGAAGTTTGAAGGTAGAGGGGAAGAAGTTCATGATTGAGAAGGCTTAAATTTCCGTTATTTACTGAATATCCAAGCCTGATGACTAAAATTCATGCAGGCTGAAAATGTATACTTTTTGTTGTCCATTTAAAAGAAAATTCTAATGGCTCAGCAGGGAGCCATCAGCTCTCTAACAATGGTATAAATTCTGAGGACATCTCATTATCACCTGAAAGCCATTGATCTCTCTGTCTACCAGCAAAGATGTGACCTCACTAACATTCCACAACTTCTGCTATCAGGGATTCAAGGAGCATATATAGGGGCAAAAGTTATATCTCCCCAGCTTCATAAAAAGAAAAAAAAATTATGCAACCTACAAACAAAACAATCAGTTAGAGTGTAAATGCGTCAATGTGGCTACCAAGAGATCCTTCAAATGCAACAGCTGCTTGATTACAAATGATGATGAGCATAACTAACTCTTCTAAATGTGTATAGCAGTTAAATAAGGAAACAAAATCACAAAATTGCCCATGGAGAAATTAGTCAGGAAGAAAGTGCAGCCTATAATGCAAAGCCATTTTGGAAGACCAAATCATTATCTTCTTCACTACTGGAAATTTGGTTTGCAGCCCTCATAATACAGTTCCAAAGGTCACCAGTGATCTACTAATGACCAGATTCAGTAGACTTCTCATTTCACATTGTCCTCAAGGTTTTTTTTTTTTTTTTTTTCTTTCCAACTCTAGCCACCATTAAAGCCTGTTTTAAGGAGAGAATCTGTCTATTGGCTTCTAATAGCCTCAGCAACCTTGTTTTTTGGCAGTTCTGTTTTTCCCTGTCTCTTGTGACTGTGAGCTTCTCCAAGGCCAGAGCTATCCTTCTGTCTTTTGCTCAACTCATGTTCTTGACAACGTATGGAGCGGGCCAGGGAATGACAGGGCTGGCTTAATGCTGATGGGCATAGAACAAAGATGGAATTGAACTGAAATAGCACTCAGGATAAATAGAAACATAGGACCCAGGTAAATGATGCAACAAAGCATATTATGATTAGCTGTTTTGTAAAGGGCCAAATAGCAAATAATTTAGGGATTGAAAGCTAGTTGCTCTGGCAACTATTCAACTCTGCCATTGTAGCATAAAAACAAAAAGTCACAGATAGACATGAATAACTGAGCATGGCTGCAGTCCAATAAAACTTTACTTATAAAAATAGGCAGTAGTTCAGGAATGACCTTTGCTTAGCACAATTCCAATGAAGGCTAATGAGGAGGAAAAATTAAATCCAAAGCCTAGGGCCTGCAGGCAGGGGACCATAAAAGTATCATGCGGATCCAGATGATGAATAGTAGGTAGAACTGGAGAGATTCTTTGAGAACCTAACTGGAACTTTTTTTTAAAGGTAGCAATGAAGCTGAATAGGTACCAAGTTGTTTAACAGCAACTCTTCTGTAGAAATGCATTTGTTCCAATATCTAGGCCTTAGTTGACCCAGACTCCATGCATGTGGTTCAAGGGACAGAGTTCCATATGTGGAATCAGTGGGGACCCTTAGCTTATAGTATGTGACCACGCAGAAGCTAATTCATTCTTCTGAGCTTTAGTTACTTAATATGTAACCAAGACTGCCTGAAAGAAGCTTTTAAGAAGGTTGCATTAGCCAAGATGTGCAAAAATTCTAAGGCAGTGTCTAACAGATAGTGAGTACTTGGCAAGTGCTGTTTGTCTTTCTATTTTATAGAGTTGTTCAGTTCAGTTCAGTTCAGTCACTCAGTCATGTCCAACTCTTTGCGACCCCATGAATCACAGCACACCAGGCCTCCCTGTCCATCACCAACTCCCGGAGTTGTCTAACTCAGTGAAACTAAGCCATGCCCAAAGGGCAACCCAAGATGGGCGGGTCATAATGGAGAGGTCTGACAGAATGTGGTCCGCTGGAGAAGGGAATGGCAAACCACTTCAGTATTCTTGCCTTGAGAACCCCATGAACAGTATGAAAAGGCAAAATGACAGGATACTGAAAGAGGAACTCCCCAGGTCAGTAGGTGCCCAATATGCTACTGGAGATCAGTGGAGAAATAACTCCAGAAAGAATGAAGGGATGAAGCCAAAGCAAAAACAATACCCAGCTGTGGATGTGACTGGTGATAGAAGCAAGGTCCGATGCTGTAAAGAGCAATATTGCACAAGAACCTAGAATGTCAGGTCCATGAATCAAGGCAGATTGGAAGTGATCAAACAAGAGATGGCAAGAGTGAACATCGACATTCTAGGAATCAGCGAAATAAAATGGACTGGAATGGGTGAATTTAACTCAGATAGAGTTGCTAGCTGCATAAAATAAAAATAAATACCGTGGTTTAAGAGATCACACTGGAAACTGTAAAGTAATATGCAGATGCAGTTAAAATTCTTACCTATATGCTAAACATGACTTGATCTTTCTCCTAAGCTCTAGAACCTTATCTCAATGGGTTATGACAGCTTCCAACCTCCTGTCACTCCAATTGATCCGTCAAAGTCATTTTCATGGAGACTTGCCCTCATGATAATATATTCTCAAATAATATTTGCTGAACAGAACAGAATATAATAGAATTGCAACTTAATGTGTGGTAATGGATGCTAATTAAATTACTGTGTGGTCATTTTGCATTATATTCATATATCCATTGTTGTATATTTAAACTTAGTATGATGTTGTGTGTCAATTATATCTCAATTTTAAGCAGAAATAGGTACCATATTCTGTTGTTTAATTTTGAAATTCTTAATGAGAAAGATTATTTTTTCCATGGACTTTCTGGTCATATCTGTTTCTTTGTGAATTGGCTGTTCTTATACTTTTCACTTATTCCTGATTTTTTACTTATTGATTTGGAAGAGCTATATATATATATATATATATATATATATATATATATATATATATTATATTTTATATTAAAGATGTCCTTTTACTGTAAGGCATATTACAAATTAAGCGTGATTTTCTTATTAAAAACAAACAAACAAACAAAAACAATGCAAAGTGTTAACTGCCAGTCTCTTGTCAAAAACTTTTAAAGACTTTCAAGTTCTATAGCCATCACTTAGGCCCTCAATAACTGAGAACTCATTCTAAATGAAAACAGTTTGCAGTTTGAGCTGGTTTTTCTAGGGAACCCTGCTGCCCTGTTATTTAGAGACTTCCTTTCCTGTTTTCTAGAATCAGTCCCTGATTTCCCTCACCACCCTCAACAAACTGAGCTGGGAATATGGTTTACCTAAAACAATACACACCCATGTCAGTGCAGCCCTGCCTCCCTTCCCTGTATCCTAAGAGTTACCCTGGGTCTAATATTATGAGCTCAGATCTGGAGTGAGTAATCTGATGTTAAATCTGAACTCTGCCACTTACTAAATGGATTGTTGTGAACATTTTCCTTAACATTTTCACGTATTTATTTTCCTTCATCTGGAAAATAAGAACAAATAATAGCAGAATTGTTATAAAAATAAGAGAAACATTTATAAAAAATGTTTGCAGTTGTGTGTAACCCATAAGTACCTAAATGTTACCATTACAGTAAGTCAAAGTAAGTTGTCTTTTGCTTTCTGTTAGTGCAGCAGAAATAAAGGGAAAGTTAAGAGAAAATGCTATAATAATTTAAAGTGAGATACGGAAAAGTAAATATTTAAAATATCAAAATTATCCATAGTACTGTCAGACAAAACTTTACAAGAATGCATGTTATTAATGTTTTGATGTATTTCTTTCTGGGCGTTCTCTATTTGTACACATACTCTTGCCTGGAGAATCCCATGGATGGAGAAGCCTGATGGGTTGCAGTGCATGGGGTCACAAAGAGTTTGACACGACTGAGTGACTTCACTCACTCACTCATGAAATTTTTGAGACATATATATTTAATTGAGCTGCTCCTTCTTGCTCTTACCTTTTTTCAGTTAATATATATCCTAAAAAATATGATTTTGTTAATGTCTTATAATGTTCCTTTGGTTTACTGTACATAATGTATTTTACCAGGCTTCCCAAGTGGTTCAGTGGTAAATAATCTGCCTGCCAATTCAGGAGCCTCAGGTATGATTCCTAGGTTGGCAAGATCCCCTGGAGAAAGAAATGGCAATTCATTCCAGTATTCTTGCCTGGGAAATCCCACGGACAGAAGAGTCTAGAGGGCTACAGGTCATGGGGTCACAAAAGAGTTGGACACAACTTAGCGACAAAACAGCAGCAGCAGTAGCAAGGCATTTTGCTATTCTTCTATTACAAGTGAATTTTAAAAATTATTTCAACCATAATTCCATGAACTATTCCAGTGACAACTATTATTAATTTGAAAAAAAAAAAAAACAAAACAGCAGCAAACACTTAGGATATATGTATATCTATGGCTGATTCATGTTGAGGTCTAACAGAAAACAGCAAAAGTCTGTAAAGCAATTATATTTTAATGAAAAATGAAAAAAAAGTGCATACACTACTTCTGTTTTCTCCTAAATATCTCAATCTTTGCCATTGCAATTACTTTTATTTATTTCTTTTTTTAAATCTTGTGGCCAAGACTGTGAAAAGACAAAGAAAGCCAAAACGCCTTTGCATGTTTCATCTTTCTTTCACTGCCTTCTAAGACTTTCAAGTTGCAGCTTTCTTCCTCTCTGACAGACATTATGCAAGCTAAGTTAAGCTCTGAGTCCAAAGCGGAGTGTGGAATGGAATCTGCAGAGAAGACTGTCAGATAGCTCTGTGGCATGTCTTTGTTATCAACAGTTGCTGTGCAAAATCCATGTAGAATGACTTCCTCATAAAACAGAGCTCACTGCAAATATTCCTTGTTATAGCTTCAAGTCAACACGAATCTCTCATTTTAACCTTGCTAATGATTTAGAGAATATGTGCCGGGTAAACTGCCTATTTGATTTCCCCTCTTTGCCAAAATGTCTTTGAGGTTCTGGGAAAAGGCAAGTCCATTTTATTTGCAAAACCCGTTAGGCTTCATTTCGTTTCATTTAAATAAACATCATTGAGTACCTCCTACTTGCTAGCTGCTCACTGGGTGCTGTGAGAAAGAAGAAAATACAAAGGATAAAAGAGGTAGATGTCTCTGCCCTTGAGTTTAAAATCTACTAGAAAGCAGTAAGATGTGTGAACAAATAATTCTCATTCCAGGCAGAATAAAATAAGGCTAAACAAAAGGGCATACATTGTGCTGAGTGATTGCAAAGGAAAATAGGAAACCATTTTAATGGGAAAAGAGGTCATATTTGAGGTAAGCCTGGAAGGATGTCTAGGATTTTAATAAGGGGAAAACAAAGAAAAAGGCAGTCAAATCACTGAGGAGCTCCTGCTAGCATTTTCCCTTAGGAATCAGGGATTGCAGTGAAGGCTTCTGTGTACACAAGTTTGTTCAATTCTAAAAAGCAACACTTTGACAAGGTCTTATTATCACTTTGCTATTACTGAGGAATCTAAGTCGTCTAATTAAGGTCATACATCTAAAAATAGAACTGGAATTTGACCTAAGGCCTAAGACTTAGACTGAGATGACAGACAAGAATGAGGATGGAAGGATGAAAATGTATGATGTGTTCAGAAAATTGCCTACAGGGTCTGCCATATAATAGATGGTCAGCAAAATCCTTGCAAAGGAACAACATCTCTTTCCCTAAGAAAGGAAAGACATATATTTCATGTTAGTAACAAATAAATCCCTCAATTTCAGAGGCAGAATATATATAGCTTCAACCCTTGTTCATGAAAACCCACTGCAGGCTCTCTGCTAGTTCCCTTCTGGGGCGTGGGACATGTGCCTGCACTGTGGCAGGTATTCTGCAGCTGTAGTATCTAAATCATCTACAGAGTTTAAACCATCTGCATCATACAGGGAGTCACAGAAAGAAAGAAGAAATGCAGAGAACTCACATCTTTTTTGCTTTTCTATATTTTGGCCTTAGATGAACAATCACATCTGCTTATAGGTCCCTGGGCAGAACTAGTCACAAGGCCCACCCTTAATTACATTGTCTTCCTAGATGCTCAGGAAGAGGAAAATGAAAAGATTTTGTGAACGCAAAGCATGGTTTCTGGCATAGGAGGCAATGGTATTTTAGGATGTATGCAAATTTACTAACCTAATATATAATATGTAAATTTATATTGTATTAGTTATAACACATAAGATGGAATAACACATATTGTGTACTAGATATAAAGTACTATATACTATATATGTAATAGTGCATATATAATATGTATACTATTCATGTGTATATACATAATATAATAAATAATAATAACAAATAATGCATAGATTAATGCACAAATAAATGATGAGAGAGCAGGAATTTGAGAGAGTCTATGTGTTATGACTTCTATCTTTGTGCCTATTCAGAAAATATTTGCCATAATTTCATATAACAACTTAAGTTAACAACAGCAAATATCTATGATTTTGGAAGAGCTATTGATTGTATTAGGCAAGAAGACAGTCCAGGTTCATCCACCTCATTAGAACTGATTCAAGTGCGTTCCTTTTTTATGGCTGAGTAAAATTTCATTGTGTACATATACCACAACTTCTTTATACAAAGTGAAATGAGTCAGAAAGAGAATGATAAATACCATATTCTCTCACACATATATGGAATCTAGAAAAATGGTACTGAAGAATTTATAAACAGGGAAATAATGGAGAAACAGACATAGAGAATAGACCTGTGGACATGGGAGAGGGGAGGAGAGGGTGAGATGTATGGAAAGAGTAACATGGAAACCTACATTACCATATGAAAAATAGATAGCCAATGGGTATTTGCTGTATGGCTCAGGAAACTCAAACAGGGGCTCTGTATCAACCTAGAGGAGTGGGATGGGGAGGGAGATGGGAAGGAGTTTCCGAAGGGAGGGGATATATGTATACCTATGGCTGATTCAGGTTGAGGTTTGGCAGAAAACAGCAAAATTCTGTAAAGAAATTATCCTCCGATAAAAAATAAATTAAAAAAAAAAGAAGGCAGTCCAAGGATATATAGCATTAATTGTAGAAGACATTAAAGGTAAAATCAATTTCTGCTTTAATGAGTTTTTTTTTTTTTCAGTCTTTACTCAACAGAGAGGAGAGGGGTTTCGAGAGTGTTAACCAGAGAGCAACTGAGGTGACTGGCTGAAGATACCAGGCAGAAGTAGGAAAAGAGAAAGCAGGTGCAGATATGGACAAGGAGGAAACAGGATGGTCAGGGCACTTATAGGTGTTGAAATAAAGGGGGGGGACAAAACCCAGGCAGTGAGAATATATGTATGAAACAGGGCGCTCAAAGCCGGGGCACTAGGACAACCCTGAGGGATGGGATGGGAGGGAGGTGGGAGGGGGGTTCAGGATTGGGGACACATATACACCCATGGCTGATTCAAGTCAATGTATGGCAAAAAACCACTACAATATTGTAAAGTAATTAGCCTCCAGTTTAAAAAAAAAAAACAAACAAACCTCAGGGGGACCATGGTTAGAAAATAAGGAAGCAGAGTCTGGACTCTTAAAGGGGGGACATTTGAGGTGGTAATGCAGTCCAAAGTAGAGCCATAATCATGGTATGTAGACAGTAAGTATAAACACTTTCAAGAAAAAGAAAAAAAGTCTGAAAATCAGTGTAGAGAACTCAAAAAATTCTTAACCACTCTAGTTCTGATTGCAAGATAAGAGATATAGATGAAGACAAATTCCTTGATTTTAGAGAGCCACAAAGCAGATGCTATCCCTGCAGAGGTCCAAAGACTGGTCAAATCAGAGGCTTTTCAGAAAGAATTACTTGAAAACTGTGGTGGGAAGGCTCCCTATCAGGACAAGTTAAGCTACTGAGAACACCATAAGACAGATGACCCAGTGCAGGGAGTGATCCATTTGAGAATGACCCAACAAGGATAGAGAGACAGGCTATCAGTTCAGTCGCTCAGATTTCCATCTGCTCAGGGCTCATCCTTAAGATTTATGTCTCTGGAATCTGGGAATAAACAAGTATCTTCTATCTTGGTCCCTAATAGACAAGCAGTAGCAGGAATTGCCCCTCAAAGCCTTAGATGCTACGTCTAAGGAGGTGACGGGGGCGGCGGGGGGGGGGTGCAGTGTGACAGTTACTGGTAATGGGGTGACAGTGCAAAAGACTAGGCTGTACTACACCAGTGGTAGGCGAGACCAAGGGAGAATTTGGAATGGATAACCTAAGAACAAGGAGAAATCAAAAGCCAAATGCCACAGAAGAATCCAGGTAGACTCTCTTGTGATAACAAGTTCTGTGGGCAGCTGATATTATATTAATGAAAGAACAAAGGTTAGCAGGTTTCTTACCCTTGTGGGCTCCTGGCTGGGCTGAATAATGCCCACGGACTGCCACTAGCAGACCCCAGGCATTAGAAACAGGAATAGGAAGGAGAATGGGAGAAAGGAAAATTGGAATGGAACAGAGATGAGGGTGGGGAGGAAGAGCAATAACAAAAAATAAAATAAAGGTAAGAGTAAAAAAAATATTATAAACTTCCTTTAGTGCCTGGATCCCACTGGAACTGTGGGCTCAGAACTGATGGGACACAGATAATGTGAGACAGAGAGAGAGGCAGGTAAACAGACAGATTGACAGAGAGAGAAAGAGAGAGCTTAACTGAAAGAATTGGCTTGCAGGATAATGAGGGGTGGCTAGGGAAGTCCAAAATAAAAAAAGCGGCCATCAAGACAGATAGGCTGGAGTCTCAAGTTGAGCCTTGAACTACATATGAACGCTCTACAGTTTTGCCAGCTCCAAAGTATTGCACTGATGGAGGAAACCTGATTTAAAAAAAAAAAAAAAAAAGCATTTCTAGAAGAACTAGATTAGGGAAAAGAGGCAGAAGACTTTACAAAGGAAAATAAGGGAGGCCCACTCACAGACTCAGAGAAGGCATTTCACCTCACTCCAGCACTCTTGCCTGGAAAATCCCATGGGCGGAGGAGCCTGGTAGGCTACAGTCCAAAGGGTTGCTAGGAGTTGGACACGACTGAGCGACTTCTCTTTCACTTTTCTCTTTCATGCACTGGAGAAGGAAATGGCAACCCACTCAGTGTTCTTGCCTGGAGAATCCCAGGGACGGGGGAGCCTGGTTGGCTGCCATCTATGGGGTCGCACAGAGTTGGACACGACTGAAGAAACTTAGCAGCAGCAGCAGCACTCACAAACTGCTGGTGCTATGGAATAGTGTTCATTGCATAAAGCACCGTCATAGATTAGGATCCCTAGAAGCAGAGCCTGAGACAGGGATTCTGGCGCAGGTGATTTATTGAGTGCATGTTCCTTATGAAAAACCTGTGGACAGGGGAGGGAAGTACGATAGCACATGGGATGTGGCCTCAGGTAAAGTCTAGCTTAGGTCTGATTCACAGTGGGGGACGCTGGAGCATGAACTACACTGCAAATCATCTCCATATCAAGGCAAGTGGACAGGCAAACCTTTGGTAACCCCAGAGCAGTTATGCATTGGCAGTGGGTGCTCTTTCAATGAGGGCATAGACTCCCTCCCACCCCTCTTCCCAAGGAAGATCCTGAGAGATATCTCTGGAAAAGGGGCCTCTGTAACTCTGGCAGTTGTGGTAGTTTTAAGGTTGGTCTTCCCAGGTGGCTCCGTGGTAAAGATGTCACTTGCGAATGCAAGAAGCTCAGGAGACGCGGCTCCAGTCCCTGGGTTGGCAAGATCATCTGGAGAAGGATATGGCAACCCACTCCAGTATTCTTGTCTGGAAAACTCCATAGACAGAGGAGTTTGGTGAGGAGTCCATGGGGTCACAAAGAATCAGACATGACTGAGCACGGATGCATGGATGGCTAAGCTATGGTCACAGTTATCCAATTAAACTTTGAGTGTTGCTGTGAAGGTATTTGTAGATGTGATTTAAGTCTATAATCAGTTTTAGTCTAAATAATAAAACTTAGATATCTGGGTGGGCCTGATATAAGCAATTGAAAGGCTTTAAAATCAGAATTCAGTCTTCCCAGGTGAAGAAATCCCATGGACAGAAGGCTCAACTTGAGACTCTAGCCTACCTGTCCTGATGGCTGCTTTTTGGATTTTGGACTTCCCTTAGCCACCCCTCATTATCCTGCAAGCCAATTCTTTCAATAAAGCTCTCTCTTTTTCTCTTTGTCAATCTGTCTGTTTACCTCTCTCTCTGTCTCACATTATCTGTGTCCCATCAGTTCTGTTTCTGTGGTGAAACCCTGATAGACATAGTAGGCATTGTTGAAAGCAGCATGTGACCAGTGCACTTCATGGTGGAGGGAATCCTCTAACACTGCCAGCTCAAAGGGGCAAGTACAGGCAGAAGCACAGCCATTCCAGCATTCACTAAGCCATGATCCACCCTGGCAGGAGGAATGTTTGCCAGGAGGAAAGAGCAATCTTTTCTTCTCATAAAAGCACCTTCTGCTCACTTTTGAGCTGAGTGCTCAAAAATTTAAAAAAAAAAAAATTGCCTTTCTGAAGACAATTAGCATAAACATCTAAACATTTAAACATTAACTCAAAGCATTGATCGTTTATCAGCAAATGACCTTACATTACACAGTAGGTGAAAAAAAAACAAAATGCCAGTAACTTGCCAGTATCATCAGAGTTTTCCTGGTGGCTCAGTTGATAAAAGAGTCTGCCTGCAATGCAGGAAACCTGGATTCAATCCCTGGGTTGGAAAGATCCCCTGGTGAAGGGAATGGCAACCCACTCCATTATTTTGCCTGGAGAATTCCATGGATAGAGAAGCCTGGCAGGCTCTAGTCCACAAGGTCACGAAGAGTTGGACACAACTGAGCAACTAACACTCCCAGTACTGTCACAATCTTAGGACAAAGCAGTAACGCCTCCATGCTTTTCTACACGTTTTAATGTAGTTGAACAAACATCACGACAAATAATGCAAAACAGTTTTTGTTTTAAAGCTAAGGATCTAGCTTGGGTAGTTGGAGTTGAAAAGTTCAATGTGTTATCTGGGGAAGAAAGTGTTTTCTGGTGACATCATTGTCAAACCAGAAAACACCGTTGGACATGGTGTGGCATGAATGCAGTTCAGAGCAGATTCAACAATGTGTCCTTGACCTCTGAACTGCCATCATGCTAAGCAATATCACAGCACAGCTAAGTTAAAGGGCACAGACACAAGCTAAAGAGAATGAGTAAAAGACATGAAGAAAAAGAGAGATATGGGAAGAAAAAGAAAGGATAAAATGAGGGAAAGTCTTCATATTGCATGTTAAGATAAGGCAAAACCAGAGGAATTTTTTATCTTCACTTTTATTTCTTTGATTCTAATTGATAAGAAAATATCTTTAAAAGTTGGAACTTTATTGAAAGGAAGTAGAAAATCATGGTAAATTTCAATGTCATGGGATGGAGAAAAACAGTATTGAAGGAAGAAAGAGTAGAAAAGTGGAAATAGGATGAAAAATAGAAATCCAGGAAAATTCAAACTTTTAAGAGCAAATTTTCAATTTTTAACCAAAGGAATTTTGAAGCTCAACTGTTCACATACCATTTGTCAAGTTTATATGGAAAATAAGTGGTAGTGTTACCTCTCGATGGGGACAAGAGGTGAATCTATTGACCAAGGACACATAAGCTTGGCTAACCACAGGTCACAGCCTTCTCTAAAATAGCTGCTTCAGTTGGCTATGCACATAACATAGCCTGCTGCTTTGCCTTATCTTGGAGAACTTTTTCTCTTTTAAAAAGCTGCACAACTTAACCAGCTAGCAATATGTTGAAGGCATCAAAGCTGCTCTATGAGTAGTTGCAAAACATGCAGAGCACAGCCCCTGCTCTCATTGCAGAGATGTTGTTGCTCATTAGTCACTAAGTCGTGTCTGATTCTTTGCGACCCCATGGACTGCAGCATGTCAGGCTCTCCCGTCCTTCCCTATCTCCAAGAATTTACTCAAAGTCATATACATTGAGTCTGTGATGCTATCTAACCATCTTATTCTCTGCCAGCCCCTCGTCCTTTTGCCTTCCACCTTTCTCAGCTTTGGGGTCTTTTCCAGTGAGTCAGCTCTTTGCATCAGGTGGCCAAAGTATTGGAGTTTCAGCTTCAGCATCAGTCCTTCCAATGACTATTCAGGGTTGATTTTCTTTAGGATTAGCTGGTTTGATCTCTTTGCTGTCCAAGGGACTCTCCAAGTCTTCTCCAAGTCTTCTCCAACACCACAATTCAAAAGCATCAATTCTTTGTCACTCAGCCTTCTTTATGGCCCAACTCTCATACCCATGAGTGGAAAAACCGTAGATTTGATTATATGGACTTATGTCAGCAAAGTTATGTCTCTGCTTTTTACTATACATCTAAATTTGTCATAGCTTTCCTTCCAAAGAGCAAGCATCTTTGAATTTTATGGCTGCAGTCACCCTCCCCAGTGATTTTGGAACCCATGAAAATAAAATCTGTCTTACTCCCACATTTTCCCCTTCTGCTTGCCATGAAGTGATGGGCTCAGACACCATGATCTTAGTTTTTTGAATGTTGAGTTTTAAGCCAGCATTTTCACTCTTATCTTTTGCCCTCATCAAGAGGTTCTTTAATTCCTCTTAACTTTCTGCCATTGGAGTGGTATCATCTATCTGCATAGCTAAGGTTGTTGAGATTTCTCCCAGCAATCTTGACTCCACCTTGTGATTCATCAAGCCTGACATTCTGCATGATGTACCCTGCATATAAGTTGAATAAGCAGAGTGACAATACTGTCATACTCCTTTCCCAATTTTGAACCAGTCCATTTTGCCATGTTCAATTCGAACTGTTGTTTCTTGACCTGTATACAAGCTTCAGGAGGTAGGTAAGGTGGTTTGATATTCTCATCTCTTTAAGAATTTTCCACAGTTTGTTGTGATACACATGGTCAAAGGCTTTTGCATAGTCAATGAAGCAGAAGTAGATGTTTTTCTGGACTTCCCTTGCTTTCTCTATGATTCACCCAGTGATGGCAATTTGATCTCTGGTTCCGCTGCCTTTTCTTTTTTTTTAATTTTTTAAATATAAATTTGTTTATTTTGATTGGAGGCTAATTACTTTACAATATTGTATTGGTTTTGCCATACATCAACACGAATCTACCACGGGTGTACACGTGTTCCCCGTCCTGAACCTCCCTCCCTGCCTTTTCTAAGCCCAGCTTGTATTTCTGGAAGTTCTAAATTCACATACTGCTGAAGCCTAGCTTGAAGGATTTTGAGCAAAACCTTGCTAGTATGAGAAATGAGCACAATTGTACAGTAGTTTGAACATTTTTTGGCATAGCCCTTCTTTGAGACTGTAATGAGAACTGATCTTTTTCAGTCCTGTGGCAACTGCTATGTTTTTCAAATTTGCTGACATGTTGAGCACAGCATTTTCAGGATTCTAAATAGCTCAACTGAAATTCCATCACCTCCACTAGTTTTGTTCATGGTAATGTTTTCTAAGG